>NC_134355.1:145885199-146162699 GCF_048569485.1 Anomaloglossus baeobatrachus | reverse complement strand
ACACAGTTTGAACGTGGCACTGAAGACTCTCCAGAGTTTCGGGTGGATTGTCAACTTTGCAAAGTCAAATCTAACCCCGACCCAATCACTAACATATCTTGGCATGGCGTTTCATACTCTCTCAGCGATAGTGAAACTTCCACTGGACAAGCAGTGCTCGCTGCAGACAGGGGTGCAATCTCTCCTTCAGGGCCAGTCGCACACCTTGAGGCGCCTCATGCATTTCCTAGGGAAAATGGTGGCAGCAATGGAAGCAGTCCCTTTCGCGCAGTTTCATCTGCGCCCTCTACAATGGGACATTCTCCGCCAATGGGACGGGAAGTCGACGTCCCTCGACAGGTATGTTTCCCTCTCTCAGACAGCCAAGGATTCTCTCCGGTGGTGGCTTCTTCCCACCTCTTTGTCAAAAGGAAGGTCGTTCCTACCCCCATCCTGGGCGGTAGTCACGACAGATGCGAGCCTATCAGGGTGGGGAGCAGTGTTTCTTCACCACAGGGCTCAGGGTACGTGGACTCGGAAAGAGTCCACCCTTCAGATCAATGTTCTGGAAATCAGAGCAGTCTATCTTGCCCTGCAAGCCTTCCAACAGTGGCTGGAAGGCAAGCAGATCCGAATTCAGTCGGACAATTCCACGGCGGTGGCGTACATCAACCACCAAGGGGGAACACGCAGTCGGCAAGCCTTCCAGGAAGTAAGGCGGATTCTGTCGTGGGTGGAAGACACAGCATCCACCATATCCGCAGTTCACATCCCAGGCGTGGAAAACTGGGAAGCAGATTTTCTCAGTCGCCAGGGCATGGACGCAGGGGAATGGTCCCTTCACCCGGACGTGTTTCAGGAGATCTGTCGCCGCTGGGGGATGCCGGACGTCGACCTGATGGCGTCACGACACAACAACAAGGTCCCGGTTTTCATGGCACGATCTCACGATCACCGAGCTTGGGCGGCAGACGCCTTAGTTCAAGATTGGTCACAGTTCCGGCTACCTTATGTGTTCCCACCTCTGGCACTGTTGCCCAGAGTGCTCCGAAAGATCAGGTCCGACTGCCGCCGCGCCATTCTCGTCGCTCCAGACTGGCCAAGGAGGTCGTGGTACCCGGATCTGTGGCACCTCACGGTAGGCCAACCGTGGGCGCTACCAGACCGTCCAGACTTGCTGTCTCAAGGGCCGTTTTTCCATCTGAATTCTGCGGCCCTGAACCTGACTGTGTGGCCATTGAGTCCTGGATCCTAGGGGCCTCAGGTTTATCTCATGAGGTGGTTGCCACCATGAGACAGGCTAGGAAACCATCCTCCGCCAAGATCTACCACAGGACGTGGAAGATATTCCTATCTTGGTGCTCTGCCCAGGGAGTTTCTCCCTGGCCATTTGCATTGCCTATTTTTCTTTCCTTCCTGCAGTCTGGGTTGGAAAAAGGTTTGTCGCTTAGCTCCCTTAAAGGTCAAGTCTCCGCGCTATCCGTATTTTTTCAGAAACGCCTAGCGCGACTTCCTAAGGTACGCACGTTCCTGCAAGGAGTCTGTCATATCGTCCCTCCTTACAAGCGGCCGTTGGAGCCCTGGGATCTGAACAAGGTTCTAATTGCTCTCCAGAAGCCGCCTTTCGAGCCTATGAAGGAGATTTCCTTTTCTCGGCTTTCACAGAAAGTGGCTTTTCTAGTGGCGGTCACGTCTCTTCGGAGAGTGTCCGAGCTGGCGGCGTTATCTTGCAAATCTCCCTTCCTGGTGTTTCACCAGGACAAGGTAGTAATGCGTCCAATTCCAGAGTTTCTTCCCAAGGTGGTATCTTCCTTTCATCTCAATCAGGATATCACTTTACCGTCTTTGTGTCCGCATCCAGTTAACCAATTCGAAAAGGGTTTGCATTTGTTGGACCTGGTGAGAGCACTCAGGATCTACATTTCCCGCACGGCGCCCCTGCGCCGCTCGGATGCACTCTTTATCCTGGTCGCTGGTCAGCGTAAAGGGTCGCAAGCTTCCAAATCCACCCTTGCGCGGTGGATCAAGGAATCAATTCTTCGCACCTACCGTTCTGCTGGGCTTCCGATTCCATCTGGACTGAAGGCCCATTCTGCCAGAGCCGTGGGTGCGTCCTGGGCATTACGGCATCAGGCTACGGCTCAGCAGGTGTGCCAGGCGGCTACCTGGTCGAGTCTGCACACTTTTACCAAACATTATCAGGTGCATACCTTCGCTTCGGCGGATGCCGGCCTAGGTAGACAAGTCCTTCAGGCGGCGGTGGCCCACCTGTAGGAAAGGTCTGCTTGACAGCCCTATCACGAGGTATTCTTTTACCCACCCAGGGACTGCTTTTGGACGTCCCAATTGTCTGGGTCTCCCAATTAGGAGCGACAAAGAAGAAGGGAATTTTGTTTACTTACCGTAAATTCCTTTTCTTCTAGCTCCAATTGGGAGACCCAGCACCCGCCCTGTTTTTTCTTACGGATTTTGTTTTTCGGGAGCACATGTTGTTCATGTTAATAAGTTCAGTTCTCCGATGTTGTTTATCGGATTGAATTTGTTTTTGAAACAGTTATTGGCTTTCCTCCTTCTTGCTTTTGCACTAAAACTGAGGAACCCGTGATCCCACGGGGGGGTGTATAGCCAGAAGGGGAGGGGCCTTACACTTTTAAGTGTAGTACTTTGTGTGGCCTCCGGAGGCAGTAGCTATACACCCAATTGTCTGGGTCTCCCAATTGGAGCTAGAAGAAAAGGAATTTACGGTAAGTAAACAAAATTCCCTTCTTTACAGTCCGAGCCCGCCCATCACTTGTTGTCACTATTCACTTATCTTTCCCTATTAAGCAAAATTTTTGCGCAACTAAAATCTTGGCAGGTCTTTTCGCTATCATTTATGGGCAGAGCCCACCTCACCAACATAGGCATATTTATGTATCAATTACAAACCCTCCGGCTGCTGCTCAAACATGCCGACATTACTATACTTAAGCCTTTAGCTATTTCTTTTGAAGGAAAAATGTCCTAGAACAAGCTTGCTTAAAATCAGGGCTTTTAAGCATGATAAAGGTATAAATCTTCATAGCACTCGACATTATAGCCTGTGGATTGGATCCACAACATACAGACTTTCTCAGATCTTTAGAATCCACTTTTGCTTCTCCACTTAAGGCCGCTTTACACACTATGATATTGCTAAAGCGATGTCGTTGGGGTCACGGAATTTGTGACGCACATCCGGCCGCTTTAGTGATGTCGTTGTGTGTGACACCTATGAGCGATTTTGAATTGTCGCCAAAAACGTTCAAAATCGCTCATCGGTGACGTGCCCCCCTATTCCCAATTATCGTTGCTGCTGCTTGTACGATGTTGTTCGTTGTAGCTGCGGCAGCACACATCGCTACGTGTGACACCGCAGGAACGAGGAACCTCACCTTACCTGCGTCCCGCCAGCAATGAGGAAGGAAGGAGGTGGGATGTCCGTCCCGCTCATCTCTGCCCCTCCGCTTTGATTGAGCGCCCGCTTAGTGATGTCGCTGTGACGCCGCACGAACCGCCCCCTTAGAAAGGAGGCGGTTCGCCGGTCACAGCGACGTTGCTAGGCAGGGAAGTGGTGTGACTGTTCCTAGCGATATTGTGCGCCACAGGCAGCGATTCAGTAACGATATCGCAGCGTGTAAAGCGAGCATAAGTCTAAAAGCAATCCTCTATTCTCGTTTTGCTGCTTTAGCCCTTGCAATCAAACATTCTGTAATTGTTAGGGATACTGTATCAACTTGAAAAGCAGTCAGGAAAAATAGTCTTACCTTTTTAGAGTTTCAAAGCATGTTCCCTTGTGGTATAACCCCCGAATTTCCTCAGGGTGTGGAGAATGAACTTTCTTCAGCGCTCTATTGGGAGACCCAGACGATTGGGGTATAGCTACTGCCCTCCGGAGGCCACACAAAGCACTACACTAAAAAGTGCAAGGCCCCTCCCCTTCTGGCTATACCCCCCCCGTGGTATCACGGGTTCTCCAGTTTTCAAGCTTTGTGCGAAGGAGGTCAGACATCCACGCATAGCTCCATAGATTTTAGTCAGCAGCAGCTGCTGACTATTTCGGATGGAAGAAAAGAGGGCCCATATAGGGCCCCCAGCATGCTCCCTTCTCACCCGTGGATGGTGTTGTAAGGTTGAGGTACCTATTGCTGGTACAGGGGCTGGAGCCCCACATGCTGTTTTCCTTCCACATCCCCTTGTAGGGCTCTGTGGAAGTGGGATCCTGCCGGCCTCTAAGCTCTGACGCCGGGCTCCATCCACAGACCCAGTTGAACCTGATGGATATGGAGCAGGAGTACAATCAGGGACATGGCCCTGCATCATACAGGTACTCTGTGTCCCCCGGCAGGCACAGACACACTCCGGGCTGGCTGGGTGTTGTAGTGCGCCGGGGACCGTAACGATTGAGTTGGTGTTCCTGCAGTTTACTGGGGGACTTTTGTGTTGTGGGAACGCAGCGCCGACCCCCACTGGACCGGCGGCGCTGCTGTGACTTGTAGTGCGCCGGGGACACGCCGACCGCGCTTTTACGGCGGCGGCGTTTATAAATCCAGTCCCCGGCTTTTGCGGCCTAGCTCCGCTTCGTTCCCGCCCCCACCCTGTCAATCAGGGTAGGGGAGAGACGCTGTTTCGCAGCAGCGACGAGGGCTGGAGCCTGATTTACATGCTCCAGCCCTCTCACTAGGCACAGAGGGAAGCAGGCTTCCCGCTCTTAGCCAGGAACGCCCAGGGCCCGCCCCCCCTCCTCTCCCAGGACGCCGGCAGCCATTACATGCAGTCTGGCTAGAGGAAGGACGCAAGGCTCTGGGAGACCTGGACTAGGGGGCTTTTGGCGACCACACACCCGCTCTTAAGCGGGCGGTAAGCGGCATTTCAGCTGGCCCCTCTAGTGCCTCAGTGTGTATTGGTGTACTGTGTCACCAGATATATATATTTATTTATTTCTTGCACTGTGAGGTCGCTTCCTGGCTGGATACCCCAGTTCGCTCTGAGGAGGCAGCAACATGTCATCCACAAAACGCAAGGCTGCCAAGGCTAGGGCTGTGTACACTGCGTGTGCTGCATGTGGGGCTGCTCTACCAGCAGGTTCCAAAGACCCCCATTGTGTGCAATGCTCAGATCCGGTGCTGCTTCGCCAGCCGGAGTCCGGAGGGGTAGTGACCCAGGCTGAGACGCTTGTAAGTCCTGCCCCGGTGTCAGGGACAGACTTTGCAGTTTTTGCTGATGGAATGTCTGTGACTATGGCAAAAATCCTTGAAACTTTGCAATCCATGACTGGGGCTCAGTCTATGGACACGGCGAGGTCTCTGTCCGCTAATCCCCCTCAGTTGGAATTAATCCAGACTGCAAGGGGGTCCCCGGCTTCCCAGGCTGAGTATTATGACTCAGATGATAGCCCCAGCCACCCTAAGCGAGCTCGCTGGGAAAGACCCTCAACGTCATCACACTGCTCAGGGTCTCAGCGCAATCAGTCGCCCTGTGATGCGTCTGAAGAGAGTGATCAGGAGTCTTATCCTGGAACCCCTCTCAATCTGGATACCCCGGATGGGGACGCCATGGTAAACGAGCTTATCTCAGCCATCAATAGACTGTTGGATATTTCTCCCCCAGCTCCTTCTGCAGAGGAGGCAGCTGCAGAGCAGGAGAAGTTTCGTTTCCTCTATCCCAAGCGTAAATTGAGTGCTTTCTTGGATCACTCTGACTTCAGAGAGTCAATCCAGAAACACGACGCTCATCCAGAAAGGCGTTTCTCTAAACGTTCTAAGGATACACGTTTTCCTTTCCCCCCTGATGTGGTCAAGCGCTGGACCCAGTGTCCAAAAGTAGACCCCCCGATTTCCAAACTTGCAGCTAGATCCATAGTTGCAGTGGAGGATGGCGCTTCACTTAAGGATGCCAATGACAGACAGATGGACCTTTGGTTAAAATCTGTCTATGAAGCTATCGGCGCGTCGTTTGCTCCAGCATTCGCAGCCGTATGGGCACTCCAAGCTATTTCAGCTGGTTTAGCAAAAGTGGATGCTGTCATACATCCAGCGGTGCCGCAAGTGGCGTCCCTTACCTCGCAGATGTCTGCGTTTGCGTCTTACGCTATCAATGCGGTCCTAGAATCTACCAGCCGCACCTCAATGGCGTCCGCCAATTCGGTAGTTTTGCGCAGAGCCTTGTGGTTAAAGGACTGGAAAGCAGATGCTGGTTCCAAAAAATGTTTAACCAGCTTGCCTTTATCTAGAGATAGACTGTTTGGCGAGCCATTGGCTGACATCATTAAACAGTCCAAGGGTAAAGACTCTTCCTTACCCCAGCCCAGATCAAGCAAACCTCAGCAGAAAAAATGGCAGCAGAGGTTTCAGTCCTTTCGAGGTTCGGGCAAGACACAATTCTCCTCGTCCAAAGGGACTCAGAGGACGCAAAGAGTCTCAGATTCCTGGCGGGCTCACGCACGCCCCAAGAAAGCAAATGGAGGAACCGCTTCCAAAGCGGCTATCTCATGACTTCCAGCCCCCCCCCTCCGCATCTCCGGTCGGGGGCAGGCTCTCCCGCTTTTCCGACATTTGGATGTCACAGGTCAAAGACCGGTGGGTGACAAACATTTTGTCTCGCGGGTACAGAATCGAGTTCAGTTCTCGTCCTCCAGCTCGGTTCTTCAGAACCTCCCCACATCCAGACCGAGCAGATGCCCTGCTGCAGGCGGTGGACTCCCTAAGAGCGGAAGGAGTAGTGGTTCCTGTACCGCCTCAGGAACAAGGGCGAGGGTTTTACTCCAATCTCTTTGTGGTTCCAAAAAAGGACGGCTCGTTCCGTCCTGTTCTGGATCTAAAGCTGCTCAACAAACATGTGCACGCCAGACGGTTCCGGATGGAAACCCTCCGCTCTGTCGTTGCCTCAATGTCTCAAGGAGACTTCCTTGCCTCAATAGACATCAAAGATGCTAATCTCCACGTGCCAATTGCTACAGAACATCAACGTTTTCTACGTTTTGTGATAGGAAACGACCATCTTCAGTTCGTAGCTCTGCCATTCGGTCTGGCGACAGCCCCCCGGGTCTTCACCAAGGTCATGGCGGCGGTGGTAGCAGTCTTGCACTCTCAGGGACACTCGGTGATCCCTTACCTAGACGATCTACTTGTCAAGGCACCCTCTCAAGAGGCATGCCAACTCAGTCTACATGCTACGCTGGAGACTCTACAGACGTTCGGATGGATCATCAACTTTCCAAAGTCGAATCTGTCACCGTCACAGTCGCTAACGTATCTTGGCATGGAGTTTCATACTCGAGCAGCGAGAGTGAAGCTTCCGCTGAACAAGCAGCGGTCCCTACAGACAGGGGTGCAATCCCTCCTTCAAGGCCAGTCGCACCCCTTACGGCGCCTCATGCACTTCCTCGGGAAGATGGTGGCAGCCATGGAAGCAGTTCCCTTTGCGCAGTTTCATCTGCGCCCACTTCAATGGGACATTCTCCGCCAATGGGACGGGAAGTCAACGTCCCTGGACAGGAAAGTCTCTCTTTCCCAGACGGCCAAGGACTCTCTACAATGGTGGCTCCTTCCCACCTCATTGTCTCAGGGAAGATCCTTCCTGCCCCCATCCTGGGCAGTGGTCACGACAGATGCGAGTCTGTCAGGGTGGGGAGCAGTGTTTCTCCACCACAGGGCCCAGGGGACGTGGACTCCGCAGGAGTCCACCCTTCAGATCAATGTTCTGGAAATCAGGGCAGTGTATCTTGCCCTACTGGCCTTCCAACAGTGGCTGGAAGGAAAGCAGATCCGAATCCAGTCGGACAACTCCACAGCGGTGGCATACATCAACCACCAAGGAGGGACGCGCAGTCGGCAAGCATTCCAAGAAGTCCGGCGCATTCTAATGTGGGTGGAGGACACAGCATCCACCATATCCGCGGTTCACATCCCAGGCGTAGAAAATTGGGAAGCAGACTTCCTCAGTCGCCAGGGCATGGACGCAGGGGAGTGGTCCCTTCACCCGGACGTGTTTCAGGAAATCTGTCGCCGATGGGGAGTGCCGGACGTCGACCTAATGGCGTCCCGGCACAACAACAAGGTCCCGGCATTCATGGCGAAGTCGCGCGATCAAAGAGCTCTGGCGGCAGACGCATTAGTTCAAGATTGGTCGCAGTTCCGGCTCCCATACGTCTTCCCACCTCTGGCACTCTTGCCCAGAGTGTTACGCAAGATCAGATCCGATTGCAGCCGCGTCATACTCGTCGCCCCAGACTGGCCGAGGAGATCGTGGTATCCGGATCTGTGGCATCTCACGGTCGGTCGACCGTGGTCACTGCCAGACCGACCAGACTTACTGTCCTAAGGGCCGTTTTTCCATCAGAATTCTGCGGCCCTGAACCTGACTGTGTGGCCATTGAGTCCTGGATCCTAGCGTCCGCAGGATTATCTCAAGGAGTCGTAGCCACAATGAGACAAGCTAGGAAGTCAACGTCTGCTAAGATCTACCACAGAACGTGGAAGATTTTCTTATCCTGGTGCTCTGCACAGAGAGTATCCCCTTGGCCATTTGCATTGCCCACCTTTCTTTCCTTCCTGCAATTGGGGTTGGAAAAGGGCTTGTCGCTCAGCTCCCTTAAAGGGCAAGTCTCGGCACTATCTGTGTTTTTTCAGAAGCGTCTAGCACGTCTTCCTAAGGTGCGCACGTTCCTACAGGGGGTCTGTCATATTGTGCCCCCGTACAAGCGGCCGTTAGATCCATGGGATCTGAACAGAGTACTAGTTGCTCTGCAAAAGCCGCCCTTCGAGCCTCTAAAGGACGTTTCCTTTTCTCGCCTGTCACAGAAAGTGGCGTTTCTTGTTGCGATCACATCGCTTAGGCGAGTGTCTGAGCTGGCAGCTGTCATCCAAGGCTCCCTTCCTGGTGTTCCACCAGGACAAGGTAGTGCTGCGCCCCGTTCCGGAGTTTCTCCCTAAGGTCGTATCCTCGTTTCATCTTAATCAGGATATATCCTTGCCTTCCTTTTGTCCTCAGCCGGTTCACCGGTATGAGAAAGACTTACGTTTGCTAGATCTGGTGAGAGCACTCAGAATCTATATTTCTCGCACGGCGCCTATCCGCCGTTCAGATGCACTTTTTGTCCTTGTCGCTGGCCAGCGCAAGGGGTCGCAGGCTTCTAAAGCCACCCTGGCTCGATGGATCAAAGAACCAATTCTGGAAGCCTACCGTTCTGCTGGGCTTCCGGTTCCTTCAGGGCTGAAAGCCCACTCAACCAGAGCTGTGGGTGCGTCCTGGGCTTTGCGACACCAGGCTTCGGCTCAACAGGTGTGCCAGGCAGCTACCTGGTCGAGTCTGCACACTTTCACCAAACATTATCAGGTGCATACCTATGCTTCGGCGGATGCCAGCTTAGGTAGAAGAGTCCTGCAGGCGGCAGTGACATCCCCGTAGGGGAGGGCTGTTTTGCAGCTCTAACATGAGGTATCTCTTTACCCACCCAGGGACAGCTTTTGGACGTCCCAATCGTCTGGGTCTCCCAATAGAGCGCTGAAGAAGAAGGGAATTTTGTTACTTACCGTAAATTCCTTTTCTTCTAGCTCTTATTGGGAGACCCAGCACCCGCCCTGTTGTCCTTCGGGATTTTTTTGTTGTTTGCGGGTACACATGTTGTTCATGTTGAACGGTTTTTCAGTTCTCCGACGTTATTCGGAGTTAATTTGTTTAAACCAGTTATTGGCTTCCTCCTTCTTGCTTTGGCACTAAAACTGGAGAACCCGTGATACCACGGGGGGGTATAGCCAGAAGGGGAGGGGCCTTGCACTTTTTAGTGTAGTGCTTTGTGTGGCCTCCGGAGGGCAGTAGCTATACCCCAATCGTCTGGGTCTCCCAATAAGAGCTAGAAGAAAAGGAATTTACGGTAAGTAACAAAATTCCCTTCTTACACCACGTGGTGTAGGGCACGTAAAGTTGAAATCAGAAGTTTACACACTCTCTAAAAAGACACATATGCATGTTTTTCTCACTATCTAACATGAAATCCTAAACCTTTCCTGATTTAGGTCAATTAGAATTACCAAAATGATTAATATTTGCCAATGCCAGAATGATGAGCGAGAGAATTTTTTAAGGCATCTTTATTACTTTCTGCGAAGTCAAACGTTTACATACACTAAAAGGTACTATGCCTTTAGCCCCTTTCAAGACCAATGACGTACTAGTGCGTCATTGGTTGTGTCCCTGCAGTTATCACTGGTTCTGGCACGAGCCTGTGATAATCCCTGCACATGTCTGCTTATCTGACCAGCAGACGTGTGGCTAACAGGCGCAGGTGAATCGGAGATCCACCCGCACCTGTTAACCACCTAGATTATTCTATCAAATACTGACAGCACAATTTAAAATGGCTGCGTCGGGGATAGTTCTGTTCCCCGCTGCTATCAGCGGCCCTGTGACGTGAGCACGGTTTACCAAAGTGTTGCCAGATATCGCAGGGTCAGCTGATGACCCCTGACGCTACCATGATGAACTTCCTGTGAGAGCTGACAGATCGCCGACACACACAGGAAACAGCTTTTCTGCTGATGAGAGCGATGCTGCTCTGATCAGCAGAAATGAACAATTGATCGGACTGTGCAGTGAAGTCCCCTAGCGGCACTAGTAAAATAAATAATGTAAAAAAAAGTTTTTAAAAAAGTGAAAAAAATAATTAAAAAAAATCCCCCTAAGTCCAAATCACCCCTTATTCGCCCCATTGAAAATAAGTTGTTTTTTTAATTTGCACCATAAATTTTTTTTAAAAATGCAGTAACAGGCGATGAAAACGTAGCAGCTGCACAAAAATGGTACCATTTAAAAGCAAGACAAAAAATAAGCAGTAAGTGAGCCCCAGATCCTGAAAACGGAGAATGCTACGGGTCTGAGGTCATGACGACAAAAGCACTACTATTTTTTTTGGGCAAATGTTATAGGAATTTTAATCTTTTATTACAATGTCTGTATTCATTTGTAGTCATGTTATAGGAATTTTAGTCTCAATAATAGCTGAATATTTTTAATTCTCTGTACTCATCGTTTGTGTGTCTGAGATATGAAGAGATGAGTAAGCTATCCTCCCACAGACGTTGTGCTTCTCCCGCTTGAACAATATTGCGGAGAGACAAAGGATTTATTAAGAGACCTGTTTCAAGGTTAAGCAGCTGTTTCCTTTGAATGTATGTCTATAAAAACACAGGTCTAATCCTAGACACACTCTTGTATTTTGTTGGTGAAAGGTGCGTTTGAGTTTCTCATATTTGAGAATAAACTTTTCAACGAGAATAGATGTATTCGGCTTCATCCTGAGGAAGGCGGCAGATCGCCCCCGAAACGCGTAGTGTGATTATATGGAGTTTTAAACATAATATAAAGAATTTTTTAACTTTTACTTTTGATCTGGCTTTACTCCTGATTGACAGTGTGAAGCCCTGTTTTTTACTGTTTCTTCCTGTGTATCTATTTGCTCCCACTGCGGTGAGGGGCAGGCGGTCCTGCAGCAGCGGGGAGGTTTATCCTGATTACAGGGTGGGAGCAGCTGTTCAAGTAGTCTGTGTAGTGTGCTCTCACTGTGGAGCTGATTGTAAACTACTCATTGAATATTAGGCCACCTTCGCCCCACTCTGGATTAACATTGGTGTTACCTCGCTGTCTACCTCGTGCTGGGGATCGGAGGATGGAGCAATCCTTCATATGATTTCTGCAGGATCGCGGGTCTGAGGTTGGAGGTCAGGAACATCATGGAACAGAGGTGGATAGTGGATTTTACCAGCAGATTCCTGGTGGGGTATATATATTGCCAGGCTTTAATCCAATGTTGTGCCTGTCCAGCACCATGTGGAAGGGTGAGTGGGTATTTTACCTGATTATTTGCTTTCAGCTAAAAGTTTTCACACACGGGACGCTTTTCGTCGTCTTTTCGTCGTCAGTATACGTTTGGTATGTACGAACTTGTACCGGATGTGCGGTATCGCCCCGACACATCAGTTTTACCATATAGTGAACGTGGTAAATAAGACCCCAAAAACTATTGTGCAATAGCACTTTTTTTTTTGCAGTTTCACTGCACTTGGAATCTTTTTTGCCCGTTTTCCAGTACACTTATGGTAAAACTAATGATTTATTTAAAAAGTACAATTCGTCCCACAAAAAATAAGTCCTCATATGGCAATATTGACGGAAAAATAAAAAAATTAGGGCTCTTGGAAGAAGGGGAGGAGAAAATAAAAAACGGAAAATTGCCTGGGGTGAAGGGGTTAAGCAATGTTGGACAGCGCACACCTGAAACCCACTGCTTCTTTGTGTAGCATCATGGGAAAGTCAAAAGAAATCGGCCAAGATCTCAGGAAGAGAATTGAAATGAAACCACAAGGACATGGCAGTCACAGAGACTAAAAGTAAGAGAGGAAAAAGGGGAAAAAGTTAGAAATGAAACGGCTGAAGTCAAGAAAGCTGCCCTGCTGCTGCTGCTGACTTGTGTAAAACAATAAAATTAATGCCCCATAATACTGCATGGTGTCGTGCAACTCCTTACATACAATATGACCTTGCAGACAAAAATAGATACTACCATCGGAAAACACAGAATTTAAAGTGTCGCGTGATATAAAACATCACTATTTTATAAAGAGCATTCAAAATTGTACCCACTAACATAACTATATGTAGCTCCTCTACACTTGATAATCACACTATTGAAAATGTGAAATAACCCCTTCACCTCCGGGCAACTTTGTTTTTCACTTTAGTTTTTTCCTCCCCTTCTTCCAAGAGCCATAACTTTTTTTTCTCCATGCCATATGAAGGCTTGTTTTTTGCAGTACGAGTTGTACTTTTTAATGCCTTCGTTCATTTCCCCATATTGTAGTGGAAAATGAAAATTTCCAAGTGCGGTGCAATTGCAAGAAAAGGGCAAGTGCACATTTGTGTTTTTTTTTTTTTTTTTTTATTTACCATGTTCACTAAAGGGAACCAAACATCAGGATTTTCGTGTATAAGCTGCAGGCAGTGCAGTACTGGCACTATCATGCACAGTCTGTACATACCATCAGGGGGCAGCTCGGGTGTTTAGGCAGTGAAATACAACTTTATAAAGTTTGAAATTTCGTGCACTTTTTGATTGACGTGTGCACCTCTGCAGATAATGTCCGGGCGGGTTATGCACGTGTTCCCCGCCCCCCCGCGCCGCCTGTTCCTCCCTCCCTCCCTCTGGCTGTATGTAAATATCTAATCTTCAGAAACATGGCGCCGGAGTGGGCCTCTGCGCGTAGCGCTTATCTCCGACGCCATGTTTCTGAAGCCCCCGCATTACACAACTTGGTGTCTGAGAGGGCGGCGCCACAGCGATGTCACACCGGCTGGTGTGTTGGCCCGGTGTCCTGGGGCGGCACGATACAGGAGCAGCAGGTAATCGCGTCCTCCGGTCAGCTGTTCTGTCCTGTTCTAATCGCGCGCTCCCGCGGTCACAACGGGCTGTGAAGAAACGAGGGCGCATACGCCGCCCTCTCAGACACCAAGTTGTGTAATGCGGGGGCTTCAGAAACATGGCGCCGGAGATAAGCGCTATGCGCAGAGGCCCACTCCGGCGCCATGCTTCTGAAGATTAGATATTTACATACAGCCAGAGGGAGGGAGGAACAGGCGGCGCGGGGGGGGGCGGGGAACACGTGCATAACCCGCCCGGACATCAGGAGAGAGGGAGGAACAGGCTGGTGGGGGGGCGGGGAACTCCTGCATAACGCGCCCGGACATTATCTGCAGAGGTGCACACGTCAATCAAAAAGTGCACGAAATTTCAAACTTTATAAAGTTGTATTTCACTGCCTAAACACCCGAGCTGCCCCCTGATGGTATGTACACAATGTGCATGATAGTGCCAGTACTGCACTGGCTGCAGCTTATACACGAAAATCCTGATGTTTGGTTCCCTTTAATAAAACTGACTTATCAGTATGATTCCCCAGGTCAGTACAAGTTCCACGACACCAAGCATGTATAGTCTTACTTTTATCCAGGTGTTGTGAAAGAAAAATTGCACTTTTGGTGCATTTTTCCGAAACCTCTAGCATTTTAATTTTTCAGGATCTGGGGCTCAGTGACTGCTTATATTTTTGCATGTTGAGCTGACTGTTTTATTTATACCATTTTTGCAGACGAGATTTTTTTTTTTTTTTTTTTTAAATCGCCTGTTATTGCATTTTCATGCAGTGTTGCGGTGACAAAAGAAAAGAAAGTAATTCTGGCAGTTTGTTTTTCTCGCTACACCATGTACCAATCAGATTCATTTTTTTTTATATTTTGGTCAGCCATTTCTGAACCAACTGTTTTTTTTTTTTTATTTTCAGTGGGGCAAAAGGGGGGGGGTGTGAGTTAGTTTTTATTTCTCATATCTTTAAAAACATGTTCCTTTCTCGCCTTTTCATTGGGGGACACAGACAGTGGGTTATATGGTGTCTCCAGGGGAGGCATGACACTAGGTTTGAAAAAAGTGTTAGCTCCTCCTCCCACAGCATATCACCCCAGCTAGGCGGGAACTATCTCAGTTTTTTTTCCTAGTGTCAGCAGGGAGGCTGACATGTCTGGACTGAGCTCCACCAGAGGTGCCTCAGGCCAGCTTATTTTTACTTTTTATTTTGTTTTTCTTTCTTATTCATTCTATTTTTGATAGGGGCAATACCAGGGTGCCTTGCCACCCCCGTTCCCCCCCCCCGTGTACGGGCAGAGGAAACCTGGCGTGCACAAGCCGTCAGTCTTCCCTCGCGCCCAAGTGGTCGGGTCTGCGTACCCCTCCAGGCTCCCTGGAAGCACCTCACAAAGGTAGCTCCAGAGGGCAAAGCAGAGCCGAGAACCTGCTTTAGCCATGAGCCGAAGATGCGTCCCCGAGATCCCCGCATCCCAGGACCGACGCGTCTTCAGACGGAGCCAGGAGCAGGTAGGGAGACGACGAGTCAGTCCCCTGCATCCAAACTGCCGCCTGGAAAGGCGCTGGTGGGGCGATGCAGGCCGTGATCCCGGGGAAGCATCATTAATTTAGCTCCCGGCGTCTGCCTGCATTCTAGCAACGCCCCCTCCACTGCTCTTGAAGCTGCTCCCTCAAGTGGGCCGTCTCTCCCCTCCATGCTGCCAGAGAACACTGGACGCCATTACATGTGGGGAGCAGATACGGGTGAGATCGCCTCCTTGGCTCTGCGATTCTGCAGCACTATATACCGCCCTGCTCAGTGGTATATCGCTGTCTTTCTAGCGGTGTGTGTCTGCTGGCTGGCGGTGTATATCAGCTTTTAGCAGTATATACTAACTCTGCCTGTAGGTATATACCGACTGTTTGACAGGGTATGCTACTTTACTCGGTATATACCGGCTCTGCATAGCAGTCATTTATAATACTGCTAGCAGCTCCTCACCCACAGCAGTCCCTTTATAATACTGCTAGAGGCTCACTGTACTTATTGTGGAACTGTTGCTGACATGCGTAACCGCAAGGGTGATAAAGCTTCCCAGGCATCCTCTATGGACCTGTACTATGCTTGAACCACCTGTGGACGCTCGTTTTTGTAATGGCCGAAGCTATCCACTATGCCGGGGCTGCGATGCCCCTACTACCGTGTCACAACAGCCTCTGCTGCCGGACCAGGAGGTTGTGCAGTCTGTGGATTTGGCTGCGGCCACTATCCAGGCAGTACCCCAGTCTGATGACGTTATTCCTGCCTGGGCTCTTCTAATGTCTGAGGTTAGATGACCTGGCCGCTCAGATATCCCAGCCTTCCACAGGCTCTCACAGCCTCCCCCCGGCTCAGCTCCCCCAGGGGAGCCCGCCTTCGTCTGGTGTCTCGTTCCCAGTACGTAAAAAGGCTGTCTCCAAAAGGCGCCATTGCGACCGTTGAGTCTCGTCCGACTCGGACGATGATCAGTCTGACTCAGGCTCCGAGACCTTTAGTAGTCACGATTCCCAAGACTCTAACTCTGATTCAGATGTCCCTTCTGAGTCTAGACATATTGAAGACACATTAATTTCGGCTGTCAATCACTCTGTCGACTTCTGATCAGCCTTCGGACCCGACTTCTCAGTCGGCAATCAAGCGGGCCAAGAAGCCTCCTAAGTAGTGATGAGTGAGTACTAAAAAGCTCGGGTGCTCGAAGCTCGGGCCGAGCCTCACAAGATACTCGTGTACTCGGCCCGAGCAACAAGCCCAATGTTATCCTATGGGAGACCCGAGTATTTTTGTGAAATGACCCCCCGGCAGCATGTAGAAACCCTAAAAATGTCACAAAAGTCTCAGAAGAGTGCTCAAATGACATGGCAACAGCATGGGGAAGACCCCTTGAAGCATTTATCACTCAAAAGTCACAGCTGTGAACAATTTTGTCCGCGTTTTACGCCATTTTTACGGACTCACCAGAAAACCTTCCAAAATGACACCAAAATGAATTTTCATGGCGGAAATGTTAAGGGCACATACCCAATAGTGGGATAGAGCTGGTGTATGTTACTTTTTGAGATTAATACATGAAAGATTTTACGTAAAACATTGTGTGGCACTCCGATGTCCAAAACGCACGTTTTGTGCTTTTTACTAACGATGTCGGTCATTTTTTTTTTTTCATTCTATCTCCCGTCGGTCGGTCTCGCTCTGTCTGTCTCTCTCTGTCTTGTCTGTCCCCCTCTGACAGTCTGTCGGTCATTCTCCCCCCTCTCTCTTACTTACCGTTCCCCGATCTCCGTCGCGGCGCTGCACGGCTGTTCACACTGTTCCGGCGGCTTTTCCTCTTTTGAAAAAGCCGGCCGCTCGTTAATCAATCTCGTATTCCCTGCTTTCCTGCTTTTCGGCGCCTATGATTGGTTGCAGTGAGACACGCCCCCGCGCTGAGTGACAGGTGTCACACTGCACCCAATCACAGCAGTCGGTGGGCGTGTGTATACTGTGCAGTAAAATAAATAAATAAATAATTAAAAAAACCGGCGTGCGGTCCCCCCCAATTTTAATACCAGCCAGATAGAGCCATACAGCTGAAGGCTGGTATTCTCAGGATGGGGAGCCCCACGTTATGGGGAGCCCCCCACCCTAACAAGATCAGTCAGCAGCTGCCCAGAATTGCCGCATACATTATATGCGACAGTTCTGGGACTGTACCCGGCTCTTCCCGATTTACCCTAGTGCGTTGGCAAATCGGGGTAATAAGGAGTTAATGGCAGCCCATAGCTGCCACTAAATCCTAGATTAATCATGTCAGGCGTCTCCCTAAGATTCCTTCCATGATTAATCTGTAAATTACAGTTAAAAAACACACACACCCGAAAAATCCTTTATTAGAAATAAAAAAACACTAACAAAGTCCCTCATCACCAATTTATTAACCCCGACAAACCCTCCATGTCCGGCGTACTCCACAGTCCTCCAGCGTCGCATCCAGCTCTGCTGCATGCAGGTGACAGGAGCTGCAGAATACACCGCCGCTCCGGTCACCTCCACGCAGCTAATGAGATGAGTAGCGCGATCAGCTGAGCTGTCACTGAGGTTACCTGGATCCAGCGGTGGATGCAGCGGTGGCCGCGGGTAACCTCAGTGACAGCTCAGCTGATCGCGCTACTCACCGCCGCTCCAGTCAGCTCCATGCACCAACTGAGGTGAGTATAGCGATCAGCTGCTGTCACTGAGGTTAATCGCGGCCACCGCTGGATCCAGCGGTGGCCGGGAGTTACCTGACTGACAGCAGCTGATCGCGCTATTCCCTTCATTAGCTGCGTGGAGGTGACCGGAGCGGCGGTGTATTCTGCAGCTCCTGTCACCTCCATGCAGCAGAGCTGGACACGACGCTGGAGGACTGTGGAGTACGCCGGACATGGAGGGTTTGTCGGGGTTAATAAATTGGTAATGAGGGACTTTGTTAGTGTTTTTTATTTCTAATAAATGATTTTTCGGGTGTGTGTGTGTTTTTTAACTGTAATTTACAGATTAATCATGGAAGGAATCTCGGGGAGACGCCTGACATGATTAATCTAGGATTTAGTGGCAGCTATGGGCTGCCATTAACTCCTTATTACCCCGATTTGCCAACGCACTAGGGTAAATCGGGAAGAGCCGGGTACAGTCCCAGAACTGTCGCATATAATGTATGCGGCAATTCTGGCCAGCTGCTGACTGATATTGTTAGGGTGGGGGGCTCCCCATAACGTGGGGCTCCCCATCCTGAGAATACCAGCCTTCAGCTGTATGGCTTTATCTGGCTGGTATTAAAATTGGGGGGACCGCATGCCGTTTTTTTTAATTATTTATTTATTTATTTTACTGCACAGTATAGACACGCCCACCGGCTGCTGTGATTGGGTGCAGTGTGACACCTGTCACTCAGCGTGGGGGCGTGTCTCACTGCAACCAATCATAGGCGCCTGTGGGCGTGGAAAGCAGGGAATATGAGATGGCTGTGTACAGAGCACAGCGCGCCGGCTGGTATAAAGGCTCGGTCACGCTGTGCGGGCCGGCCAATCACTGCAATTCCACAACTAACAGGGCTGTGGCATTGCAGTGGTCTGCCAGCCAATCCCTGCATGAGGGCTGGCTCTCAAAAGAGCGCCAACATGCAGGGATGACGACCACGAGTAAAGCACGAGTATTGCAAAATTACTCGGTACCCGCCGAGTAGCCCGAGTACAGTGATACTCGTGCGAGTACCGAGTAGTTACAAGCATGCTCGCTCATCACTACTCCTAAGTCCTTTGCCCAGGATCCGATTTTTCATCAAATCATATCTAAAACGGTGGGATCACCCTGATAGGAGGTTTAATAAAAAAATCCTCCCCTTCATTCGCTTATCCCTTTCCATCGGAACTGGTTAAGCTCTGGTCAGTACCCCCCCGTTGTGGATCCGCCAGTATCCAGACTGGCTAAACACAAGTTATGTCTCTCAGACACCGCGTCTCTCAAGGACTTGTCTGACCGCGGAATTGATGCTGCGGTCAAATCTATTTTCCAGGCTTCCAGCTCCTCTCTGTGCCCCCTGTTTGCCTTGACATGGGTGGCGAGAGCTATGAGTGTGTGGAGTAGGAACTTGCACAAGTTGCTTTGCTCTTGCAATATTCCTTCAAAGGCTCTTGAGATCCTTGATTTGTTCTCTCTAGCCTCTAATTACTTGCTTCAAGGCTCCTTAGATGCAGATAGTTTGTCAGCCCTAACGGCAGCCAACGCTGTTTTTGCCCGCAGAGTCCTGTGGCTAAAGATATGGAACGCGGACAGTGTCTCCAAGAAGTCCCTGTCCACACTCCCCTTCCAGGGTCTTGGTCTGTTTGGAGAATCCCTGGACAAGCTTATATCTGAGACGACGGGTGGTAAAAGTACCATTCTACCACAAAAGTGGCCTGTATCCAAAAATTTTAAAAAGTCTAATTGGCGCAGGCAGTCCTTTCGGCCTGCCCCCCAAAAACCATCACAGCGGTCGTCGCAACACTCAGATCGGGGATCCGGTCCCTCAAGGGACTCTTCCTGGCGTTCCCACTCCAGGCAATCTAAACCCAAGGGACCTCGCCCCGCGAAGGCCCCCTCAGCATGATGCCGGGTACCCCTCAGAGCCGACTCCTGTTGGAGGGCGGCTTCTGCTTTTTCGGGATATCTGGCTAGACCATACTCACGATGCTTGGGTTCGAGAAATCGTCACTTCAGGTTACAAGATCGATTTCCATTCCCTACCGGCCAACAGGTTTCTGCGTTTCCGGCTTCCAAAGTCCACAACGCAAAGCCAGGCCTTATTTCAGGCCATAGCCTCTTTACAGAAAGTAAACGTTATCATTAGAAGTGCCCCTGGAACAGCGCGGCAAAGGTTTCTATTCAAACCTCTTTGTCGTCCCCAAAAAAGATGGCTCTGTCCGTCCTATCCTGGACTTCAAAAGGCTAAACAGGTCCATACGGATTCGGACCTTCCGAATGTAATCATTGCGAGCTGTACTAGCTGCTATGGAACCGGGAGAATTCCTAGCTTCCATAGACATTCAAGATGCTTATTTACACATTCCCATATGTGTATCGCATCAACGGGTCCTTCGTTTTGCCGTAGGACACCATCATTTCCAATTCAGGGCCCTTCCCTTTGGACTGGCTACTGCGCCTCAGGTCTTCACAAAGGTCATGGCGGCCGTCATGTTCATTTTGCACCCCAGAGGCGTTCTGGTCGTTCCCTATTTGGACGACCTACTTGTCAAGGGGAGCTCTCCTCAAGTTTGCTCAGAAAGCGTGCAAATTTGCCCAGACACGCTCTCAAGGCTAGGGTGGCTTCTCAACTTCAGCAAGTCATCCCTCATTCCTCATCAGCGCATCACCTTTTTAGATATACTGATAGACACGGTTCAGGCCCGGGGTTTTTCTTCCAGAAGACAAGAGGTCTTCCCTGATCCGGGCCGCCCAATTTCTCCGCTCCTGCCGTTACCCATCCCTCCGGAGTGGGATGAGAGTGTTAGGCAAGATGGTAGCAGTCATGGAAGCCGTGTCGTTTGCCCGATTCCATTTGCTCCCTCTGCAATTGGATCTTCTGTCCTCTTGGGACAATAATCCAGCCTCTCTAGACCGGTCAGTCCGCTTATCTCGGACTGCCCTCAGCTCCCTCGTCTGGTGGACTCAGGTCTCATCCCTATCTCAGGGGAAGTCCTTCCGCCCTGTCCACTGACACGTAGTCATGACAGATGCCAGCCTGTTAGGCTGGGGGGCGGTGTTTCTCCACCACACTTCTCACGGACGCTGGTCTCACCCCGAGCGATCCCTTCATATCAACGTTCTGGAGATCAGGGCCATATTTCTGGCCCTTAAGACCTTTCAACCCTTGCTTCTGGGCCTCCCGGTTCGGATCCAGTCAGACAATGCCACGGCTGTGGCTTACGTCAACCGTCAGGGAGGAACTCTCAGCAGGGCAGCGATGAAAGAAGTCTCCAGGATTCTTCTTTGGGCAGAGATGCACATTCCCATTATTTCAGCTGTCCATATTCCGGGGATAGACAACTGGGCCGCAGACTTTCTCAGCAGGCAAGGTCTAGCGGCAGGGGAATGGTCCCTCCACGACGAGCTGTTCCATCAGATCACTCTTCGTTGGGGGCTCCCAGATGTGGACCTCATGGCGTCTCGGCTAAACGCCAAAGTACATCCCTTCGTATCCCGGTCGAGAGACCCGCTAGCGCTCGGCTCAGACGCTCTAGTCCTCTCGTGGTCGCAGTTTCGCCTGCCATACGTTTTCCTTCCGTTCCTTTTCATTCCGAGAGTAATCAAGAAAATCAAAGCGGAGGGAATCCCGGTGATCCTCGTGGCCCCGGACTGGCCCAGAAGAGCCTGGTTTCCAGAGCTCCTCCACCTTCTCGGCGACACTCCCTGGCGTCTTCCCGACCGCCCGGATCTTTTATGTTGCAAGGTCCAATATTCCACCAGAATACAGCACAGCTGCATTTGACTGCGTGGCGCTTGAATCCTTGATTCTAGCCAAGTCTCATCTTTCTTCCAGGGTAGTTCATACCATGCTTAATGCTCGCAAGCCTTCCTCCGCCAACATTTATCACAGGACCTGGAAGACCTATGTTTCCTGGTGTGACCGTCATAATCGGTCGCCCCTGACCTTTTTCAATCCCTAATGTTTTTGCCTTTTTGCAAGACGGTATGGCCTCGGGTCTTGCTCTCAATACCTTTTTAAAGGACAAGTTTCTGCCTTGTCAAATTTTTCCAGAAGCAGCTGGCTTCTCGCCCTCAGGTCCGTACTTTTCTTAAAGGGGTGGCGCATTTTGTCCCCCCCCTTATCGTCACCCCTTAGATCCCTGGGATCTGAATCTGAATTTGGTTCTCGGAGCACTTCAGCTTCCTCCTTTCAAACCCTTGAGAGAAATCTCTCTTCAACGGCTGTCTTGGAAAGTTGCCTTTTTAGTCGCTATTACCTCTATCAGGCGAGTGTCCGAACTGGCAGCTCTGTTCTGTCGCTCACCTTACCTGATATTCCATTATGATAAGGTGGTCCTTCGGCCTTCCCGCGCCTTCCTTCCGAAGGTCGTATCCTCTTGCCACCTGAACGAGGACATTGTGTTGCCGTCATTCTGCCCGGCCCCGGTCCACTCCTTTTGAGAAAGCCCTTCACACTCTCGATCTTGTCAGGGCTCTGCGGATCTACATCTCCAGAACAGCGCCGTTGCGCAAGTCCGATGCCCTTTTTGTCCTCTCAGAAGGACACAAAAAGGGCGACCGGGCTTCCAAATCCACGATTTCTCGATGGATCAGGACTGCCATGTGTGAAACTTACAAAACACGAGGTGGTGTTCCTCCTCAATCTGTGCAGGCCCACTCTACACAAGCAGTGGGTGCCTCCTGGGCTATCCGCCATCAGGCTTCGGCGGCCCAACTTTGCAAGGCCGCTACCTGCTCCAGTGTGCACACGTTTACAAAATTCTACAGAGTGCATCCGCATTCATCCGCGGATGCTTCTCTTGGAAGACAAGTCCTTCAGGCGGCAGTGGCCCATTTGTAAGTGGCCACTGCTCGGTTTTTTGACAGTGTTTGTGTTCAATGCAGTTGCAGTTGTTAGTCAGCTCTTAGGCTATGTGCGCACTTACCGGATTTTGCCGCGGATTTTTTGCGGTTTTGCTGCATGTTTCGCTGCAGAAAATGTTCATAACATCTCTGCAGTGAATCACCAGCAAAACCTATGGGCAAAAAAAATCCTGTGCACACTAGGTGGAATTTGACAGCTGCATGTTTTGCTGCGGGATTCCCGCAGCAAAAACAATTGCATGTCAATGCTTTTCCGCACGTTGCTGCGGGATTTCACTACATTGACTCCAATGTTAATCGTGAAATCCCGCAGGGAATAACGCAGGCAGCAAATTCTGTGCGGTTCACTGCGTTTTCCTGCGTTATTCCCTGCGGTATTTCGTGATCAACCCGTAAGTAAAGTGAATAAAACACACAGAAAAATCCTTTATTTTAAATAAAACAAACAAGCCTCGTTAACCCTTTTATTAACCCCTCCCGAAACAAAGCTCCAGCGTAATCCACAGGTCCTGCGCTGCTTACATCCAGCCGCGACTGTCCCAGACACAGCGCTGAATGAATGCAGCAGACAGCAGAGGTAATTACCGGTCATTTCCCACGGCCGGTAATGTGAACTCACTGCCGACCGTGGGAAATGCAGCGATCTGTCCTCTATCTATCTGTCTATCTATCGATCTGTCTATCCCTCTATCTATTCTTCTGTCTCTTTATCTATCTCAGAGTGAAATTAATTTTTTTTTCTTCAATGTGCTTTATTGCATTGAATGCAATAAAGCACATCCCAACCCGCACGCGGCAATACCGCGAACAATACCGTGGTAAAACCGCGGCAAACCGCATGCGGTTTTCGGGTGCGGTTTGCCACGTTTTTTTACCGCGGGTGCAGTAATCTTTGAATACCTGCGGAATTTTCTTGAGAAAATTCCATTTTCCAGTGCGCACATAGCCTTAGTCGGATGTTTTACACTGTTAATAGTTCATTTCCCACCCAGGGACTGCTTTGGGACGTTCCACTTTCTGTGTCCCCCAATGAAAAGGCGAGAAAGGAAATTACATTTTTGTGTACTCTCCGTAAAATGTCTTTCTTGGAGCCTTTCATTGGGGGACACAGCTCCCACCCTTGTGGTTTTGGTTGTCCTTCTCCTACTGCTTTTGCAACAAACTGAGCTAGTTCCTGCCTAGCTGGTGTTATATGCTGTGGGAGGAGGAGCTAACACTTTTTTCAAACCTAGTGTCACGCCTCCCCTGGAGACACCATATAACCCACTGTCTGTGTCCCCCGGTGAGTACACACAAATGTCTCTTTTTTTTACATTTTTTTTTTGTAATGATTTTACTAGTCCCCATAGTCACCACAGGCGACTTTATGCCTGCACGCTGTGATTGTTTCTCTTGAGCAGAGCGATGCTTCAGCATTGCTCTGATCAGGAGAAATGCTGTTACTGTAAGTGCCAACATTCACAGGAAACATGTCATCATTCGACCCCACGCTGCCATGACACCCAATGCTTGACATCGATGGCGGTGGGGAACAGCTTGATCCCAGCCGGAGCACTTGCACTACATGCACATGTCTGCTGATCAGATCAGCAGACATGTGCGAGGCAGCCGACATGTGCGAGGAATAATGCGGGCTCACCATGCGGGCCTGAATTTAAGGGACAGACACGGCCATGGATGTACACATACGTACTTAATCGCATAGGGGTTAAAAGAAACTGTGAAAAAAATGTAAAAACAAATTTTGGCGATTTGTTGTTGTTCACTAGGTGTGCTCATGACCAAAATAGAAGATGGATTGGGCTGTATATCTTCATATAATCACAAACTAAAAACAAGACCAGACAAAACTCAACTTAAAAATAGAAAAAAAAGAGATATTGAGTTATACAAGTGCATCTCAATAAATTAGAATATCATCAAAAGGTTAATTTATTTCAGTAATTCAATACAAAAAGGGAAACGCATATAATGGCTTTTGGGTTTTCATTGGCTGTAAGCCATAATCAATATTAACAGAAATAAACAGTTGAAATAGATCACTCTGTAATTACTCTATATAATATACTGTGTTTTTCCAAAAATAAGACACTGTCTTATATTTTTTTTGACCCCCAAAAAAGCACTAGGGCTTATTTTTGGAGGAGGTCTTATTCTTGGAGAAACACGGTTGAGGGTACGTTTACCCCCCAAAAAAGCAGACCCCCGACTTCCCAGGAGACTCATACTCGCCAGACCCGGACGTCTGCGTGGCTCCCAGGTCCTCCCTGTGATCTCCGGTCGGTGCTGCACGCCGTTCTCCCCTGCTGCTAGCTGACACACTGACACACACAGCCGGTCGCAGGCACGCACACAGCCGGTCGCAGGCACGCACACAGCCGGTCGCAGGCACGCACACAGCCGGTCGCAGGCACGCACACAGCCGGTCGCAGGCACGCACACAGCCGGTCGCAGGCACGCACACAGCCGGTCGCAGGCACGCACACAGCCGGTCGCAGGCACGCACACAGCCGGTCGCAGGCACGCACACATCACATCCAGCGCTTACGGCTACAGGGAATGATTAAGAGCAAGTCACGTGTCCCGCCTCAGGTCCTGTTCGTTGCGCTCCACTGCACTGCCTCTCAGGATTCTGCCGCCGAGAAGAGATCGGTGTCGCTGGATGAGGGGAGTGTGTGTGCGATGTTTGTGTGTCTGATTTGATGTTTGCGTGTGATCCGATGTGTGTGTGCGATATCTGATTGTGTGTGTGTGCGATATCTGATTGTGTGTGTGTGCGATATCTGATTGTGTGTGTGTGCGATATCTGATTGTGTGTGTGTGCGATATCTGATTGTGTGTGTGTGCGATATCTGATTGTGTGTGTGTGCGATATCTGATTGTGTGTGTGTGCGATATCTGATTGTGTGTGTGTGCGATATCTGATTGTGTGTGTGTGCGATATCTGATTGTGTGTGTGTGCGATATCTGATTGTGTGTGTGTGTGCGATATCTGATTGTGTGTGTGTGTGCGATATCTGATTGTGTGTGTGATATCTGATTGTGTGTGTGCGATATCTGATTGTGTGTGCGCCCGATCTGATTGTGTGTGTGTGTGCGCGATCTGATTGTGTGTGTGTGCGATATCTGATTGTGTGTGTGCGCGATCTGATTGTGTGTGATCTGATTTTGTGTGTGTGTGTGTGTGTGTGTGTGTGTGTGTGTGTGTGTGAGATCTGATGAGTGCGGGTGTGTGATCACTGCAGGTCCTGCCGCTCAGCATCGGGTGAGTGTAATTGCCGGGTGCCGCTGTCTATAATGAATTGTCCTGCAGTATTTGTAACCTTTTTTAGCTGCACGGACACTTCATTATTGATCCGCGACTAGGGCTTATTTTCGGGGGAGGGCTTATATTTAAGCCTTGCTCCGAAAATGCTGAAAATCCCTGCTAGGGCTTATTTTTGGAAAAACACGGTATGTGTTTCCCTTTTTGTATTGAATTACTGGAATAAATTAACTTTTTGATGACATTCTAATTCAAGATGCGCTTGTACCTTGACTTGAGTGCACCATGTTACAAATTTTTCGAGATATAAGCAATCTTTTTTTTCGTTTTTTTTTTCTTCATGATTCCAGCTGAAATGTGATAAACGAGCCGCTTATACGCACCCTCCCTCCGATCCTCCCTAGTGCGGTGTCCTCCCCTCATGCAGTGAGTTGGTCAGCGTGAGAGTGGTTAGCTGATCAGCTGAGTGTGTTAATTTGCGTGTGATGGGAGACCATATGTACCAGAATCGGGGATCATATATACCAGGATGAGTGCGATGTAGCAGGTTGGGGGATCATATATACTGGGATGAGTGTGATGTAGCAGGTTGGGGGATTATATATATATATATATATATATATATATATATATATATATATATATATATATATATATATATATATATATATATATATATATATATATATATATATATATATATATATATATATATATATATATATATATATATATATATATATTACCAAGGATTGAGGCTATATACCAGGATTGGGGGCCACAAGTAGGGTCTGGAACGGATTAATAGCAGTTTAGTAGGGAAATTTAATTTGACATGAAAGCAAACTGAGTTAGGAGTTTGGTAATAGAACAAATTAAACTCGTAAGTCAAAGTATTGTTGTATAGAACAATCTATTATTGGGAAGATAATCATTTTATAGGAAAGGAGCAAAGCTCAACTTTTCATTAGGACCATTTTGGCCGTAGTGCCAAGTGTTACAATCCAGCGAAACTCCATTTGCGCCAAGGCTGGGTAAATATCACCTCCTCTGCAGCTGCCATGAACACAGTCAATACCCGCAATTTTAGATTCCTGGAATTGCAATAGTAGAAGACCTTTAAAATTCCTCAGTAGCGCTTTTAAAGTTGTAAGATCGTGTGCATTTAAAATATCATGCACATGTTCCCTCAGACGAGCGCATAGTTATCGTTAAGGTCCAATGTAAATTTTGAAACGTGCGTGTAGTGTAGTAAACAACAAAGGTGGTACAGTGGAACCTTGGTTACTGAGAACAATCCGTTCTGGGACTGTGCTTGTTAACCAAGTTACTTGTTCAGCAAAGCAAGATTTCCCATAGGAAATCATTGCAATGCAAACAATTCGTTCCACAATTTAAGTCTGCCATCCTGGTCCTCTATTGTGCCATTCCACACAAACACACACACACATATTATGCTCACCTTACC
Organism: Anomaloglossus baeobatrachus; assembly: GCF_048569485.1. Classification (NCBI taxonomy): domain Eukaryota; kingdom Metazoa; phylum Chordata; class Amphibia; order Anura; family Aromobatidae; genus Anomaloglossus; species Anomaloglossus baeobatrachus. Next base: position 146,135,476 of record NC_134355.1, on the reverse strand, counting down.
TTCCGTTCCATCGCCGGCCTGCTGGATCTTGTAGTTCGCCGGTACGGGCTGTGTATCGGGTAACCAAGGCAACCGATGCGGGACCTTCAGCTCCCAGCGTGCTGACGTCAAAGGCAGGAGCCGCTTGCCTCTGATTGGCCAGCGCGCTGCCATTGAGTAGCGCCTGACAGGGGAAGTTCCTCCCTCGTCGCCGATAGTTACCAGATACACATCCTGGAGCGGCGGACTACAAGAACCATGAGGCCGGCGATGGAACGAAGGAAAGGTGAGCATAATGTGTACCTTCCGTTCCATCGCTGGCCTCCTGGGCCTTGTAGTCCACGGGTACAGCATGTGTATCGGTCGCGATGGTTACCCGATACATGCAAGTTCCAGGAGGCCGGTGAGGGAACGGAAGGTAAGGTGTGCGTGTTTGTTTGTGCGGACTGCAAGAGCGGTTAGAGCACGGTGGAAGTACGGAACCGGAAGTGTGTGCGGTGACTATTTTGCTCGTACGGCAAAGCTTGCTTGTAAATAGTTAGAAATGTACAGCAAGCTTTGCTCGTTAGGCGAAATACTCGCTAACTGGGTTACTCGTTAAGCGAGGTTCCACTGTATTGCCCAAAATGTCTGTGTTTCGGTCTATCAGACTTCAGCACTCTTGGCAGATAGTTCCTCCATTCTGCAAATATTAACCATCAGTGTACCAATCCACTATGGTGGGGGTTTGAGATGATGTCCAGTATCCAGGAATCACCGTGATCTGTCAAAGAAAAGATAAAAAATGTCTTGTGATGGCCAATTGATGAAGATACAATAGAAAGTAGAGTGACCTGAGGACCACTTACAATCTTATTTCCTGTGATCAGATCGTAATTTGAGAACACTTTCGTTAATAAACTTCTTGGATGTGGTGTTGAGCAGGTTGAGGGGTGCAGTTTTTTTTAGAATGGTGTCACTTTTGGGTATTTTCTGTTACATAGGCCTCTCAAAGTCACTTCAAATGTGATGTGGTTCCTAAAAACATTGGTTTTGTAAAATTTGTTGGAAAAACGAGAAATTGTTGAAAATCTTGGAATCCTAATTTCCTAACATAAAAAATTTTGTTTAGAAAATGTTGATGATGTAAAGTAGACATGTGGGAAATGTTAAGTATTGTGCGTGGCATAACTGGTTTAAGGGTATAAAAATTAACAGTATGAAAATTACAATATTTTCAATATTTTTGCCAAAATTCTGTTTTTTTTAAAATAGTCGTTGGAGCATTAGCTGTTACCGCATAAAGTGACGCTGGTCAGAATTGTAATATTTTGCCTTGTCAGGTGAAAAGAGGCTTTGGCGGTAAAGCGTGAAATGCCAGGCTAGCTTTGGTCGCTGCAGTTATAGGCAGGTGCCATCAGTGTAACCCCGTATAGTCGGCATCATTCTGGTATGAAGCAGGATCCGCTCCTGAGCCAGCGTCATGTGGCCTAGGATGGAAATTTGTCAGTTGTCTTTCAGCAGTTTTTCTTGGGAGTCAGTGTTGGGCTACTCCTCATTTTCTTCAAGTGAACCTCAGTGTTACTTTGGTTTCCCTTCTAATGAGTGGCGATGTCCCTTTTGAAATAACTGTTATTACTATTATTTGTGAGATTTGAACCCAACAGGTTTCTGCTACGATTGGCGGTCTATCTAGGACACCTTCAACTTAGATATTTCCTCATATCTTTCAGGCGGAGAACTTCATTTTCTTCAAGTTGGCGGGACGTGTGATGATCTAGATGAGACGGATATCCTTGTTGATGGGTCATTGACAAAAGCAGTGGAGCAGTTAACAGAAGGCATCAAGCCAATGTCAAACCCTTCAAGTCCTTGCATATCCGGTAAGTGCGCCTGTATAGAAACGTGCCATGTCATATACTGTACTTTTCCTTTGGGGCTTTTAGGTTTGGGGCATTGTGGGTTTATTTAGCCTGCTATAGTACAGTTTTAACTGGGGGGTTGACATTTTTATCCATTTTGTTTTGTCCCCCTCAGGTGTGGACCTTTTAGTGGAGCAGCCATTTTCCTTGGAAATGTTGACATGCTTAGTTGAACTAACCCGTTTCGAGACTCTAATACCAAGGTTTTCTGCAACGGTGCCGCCCTGCTGGGTGGAGGTTCAGCAGGAGCAACAGCAGCGACGGCATCCCCAGCACTTACACCAGCAGCACCACGGTGATGCCGCCCAGCACACCCGTACCTGGAAATTACAGAATGACAGGTATACACTGCTTTCCAGAAGATCTCTAAAGTTAAAGGCTATGTATTGTAACGATTTTTCTTATGATATTTTGTTTGACCAAAGTTGAATTGCAGTAATTTCATTGTAATCATAACAGCCTGTCGGTCGATCTTCTTCTTCTTCTTCTTCTTCTTCTTCTTCTTCTTCTTCTTCTTCTTCTTCTTCTTCTTCTTCTTCTTCTTCTTCTTCTTCTTCTTTTTTTTTTTTTTTTTTGAGGGTGAGACATATAGGATTTTATGGTAACAGCAAAATCAATGAGATTTATTCAATCTCAATCATGTCCGTCCCCCCGTGCCATGTCAGCGTTTAGCTTTTTTTACTATTTTTTTTTCTCCTTTTGAGATTAATAGAACTTAATTAAAAAAAAAAAACAAAATTAGTACTGCAAACTTGAGCACAAAGTCTGTAGTTTTTGTGCACCCCAGAAACTTGACACTTCATAAATTACATGGGCTATACCACTGCAGGCTGGCTTTTATTTTGCTTGCTCATTAACCACTCATGCTTCACTCACACATACTTATAAAATGTCTGTGCAGTTTGATTTTTTTTTTCTCTGTAATCAGAGTACACATGGACCCATAGCAATTTATGGATCTATCCATACATGTATGTGTTAATGTAGCTTCAGGAGCAGCTATGTCCTCTTTCAGATTAAGGCCATGTGCCCACGTGGTGTTTTTTTTTTTTTTTTTTCTTAATGCATTTTTCATTGCTTATTTTAATAAACGCAAGGAAAAAGCATCCTAGCAAAGTCTGAGATTCGTGATTTGCCGTGCTCATGCTGCTTCTTTTTCCCTTGCAGATTTTGTTGCTGTAAAAAGGAGCAGCATGTCAATTGTTTCTGCATTTCTATAATCCCTTGCAGTGCTTTATCACTAGGAGAAACGATTTTTCCCCTAAGGCTATGTGCCCACGCTGCGGAAAATGCGCGGATTTTGCCGCGGATTTCTCGCGGAAAAGCCGCGGATTTCCCGAAAATCTGCAGCAGCGGCACTTCCCAGCCATTTCTATGGCTTTTTGGAAATGCTGTGCCCATGCTGCGGATTTTTCCGCGGCGGATTTGGTGCGGATTTTGATCCGGAAAAATCTGCAACATGTCAATTATTGTTGCGGATTTTGATCCGGATTTTGGCTTCAGAATTGGGGGAAAAAAAAAAAATCTGCACCAAAATCCGCGGTAAATCCGCACCTTTTGCGGGAAAGCCGCGGATTTTCATGCAGAAAAATCCGCAGCAACATTCTACCGTGGACACATAGCCTTAGACCGCAGTAGAGCTTCTCATTCAGCCAGATCAGATCTTATACTTTGCACTAACGAGGGACAATAATCCCAAAACACTGGGTCTGCAAATTGAGGTTCTGATCTGGCATAAATCCTAGGTCATTTGAAAAGGCTCGTTAAAGGGCCACTTTTGACTTTTAGGATTGCTACTTCCAATAGGTGGCACTAGAGTTCATCTCTTTCCTCCCTGCAGAGACAATTTGAACACCATGCGTACAGCAAGTGTGTGAGGCTCTCTGTAGCTTGGTTACCCGGGGTCATCATGGAGACAACCCAGAGTTACTATGGCAGCGATCTGGTTCCTGTGATCGCTTTTCAGGGACCCGATCGCCAGGGAGAGGTAAGCTATTCCTTTCCCTGCCTTCTGAGTGCTGCGATCGCACTAATCACAGTATTCAGGGGGTTATACTGCTGGGAGCGGCGCAGGCATCGCTCCGGACAGTGAGAGCTGGGCCTCAGCTGTAACATCAGCTGGAGACCCGGCGATGATTGCGGTGGTACAGCGCCTGAAACCATGCTATTGCCATGACTAAAACAAAAAAAGCACAAAAAGAAGCAGTAACAAACGCAAGTGAAAAAAGTGCAAATGCAATAACTAATGTGCCTTTTTCCTGCCAAAACATGCTTTTTTTGTGTGCAGAAAAGCACACAAAAAAAGAAACGTGGGCAATTAGCCTAACCGTTTAGATGCAGCTGTATTCTTCTCATGCATATTAACCTTTTACAAGAAGCCATGTCCTCCTCCATAATCTGTACTGCATAATAAACAGGGACATGTGATAACATGGCTTATAAATAGCTATATTCCACGTAAGGTAAAGTCCAGGCGCCCCGTGGGGGGTGATGAAAACTTAATTTTGTTTGCATTCCTCTACTTAGCTGCAAGTAGGGATGTGTTGGTGTGTTAATTCTTTAAGTTTGTACTTAGCATTTGGCTAATTTGGAAAAATGGGAGAATCAATTCTTGTATTGTGTTCTATGGACCAGCATCTCAGCAAATGAAGAAATGGGCAAATTACTCTGTTCATCCTGAATACGGACAGATTTTTGCCCAAGACTCCATTTACCGTTGGGATGCTGTGTAGAATCGGCCGCCCCCTCACAATTGCAATCTCCAGATTCTGTCCTCACGCTGGTAAAACAAGGTAAATCCTGGACCCCTGAAATATTGAGGGACGTTATCTGAATTCCTAATACCATATATTTCAGCGAAGTAATTTTTTTTTCTATAGTCTTTGTGTTTTGTCTCAGAACTCATAAGTTTATTTTTTTTTTTACCTTCTATAACTTTGTGTCCGTTGTGTCATACTGTGTTTTTCTGATGTTATCATATGCTTTGTATATCAATGTAATTTTTTTTGTCCTTAGTGCCAGTTGGGATGAACATGTCTTTGAGCTGGTCTTACCAAAAGCGTGTATGGTGGGACATGTTGACTTCAAGTTTTTACTGAACTCAAACATCACTAACATTCCACAAATCCAAGTGACATTGCTCAAAAACAAAGCACCAGGATTAGCGAAGGTTAATGGTAAGAGCTTAGTTTTTCATAAAAGTACCCATATATGTACTGTATTTTGTACTTTAAGATACGCTTTTTGTAAGAAATATTTCTGAAATATGTGCATCTTATTGTCCAAAGAACACACATCTGACATCTACTATAGTCAATTCCTGGGTTTCGCAGTGTGAACCAGGGACTAGGACTCCGTAAACCAGATAATTTAGGAAAAGCTCCCATAACCTTATTTAACCTATACAAAATTGGAACCATGGATTCACTATTTATGAAAATATCAAAAACATTTTATTAACTATTTATGCAAAACAGACAATTAAAAGTTAGTCAGAGTGCGTGGTGCAAGAAAATCGGATTATTGAGGCATATCCAATTACAGAAAATTCTATGGGGGGGAGAAGCATATCTCCAATGGGCAGGGTGTTGATTATAATATCACAGAACCAGCCGTTGGATTCAGTATATATAATATAAATATAATATATATATTTATATATAATATATATTTGACATGAAGGGAGGTTAATCAAAAATAATGCATGAAATTCATACATAAAATGCACCAAGTGGTACCAATAATTGTCTACCTAAAGACACAATAAAATGTTTTTCATGTCTCCAATTTTGTGTAGGTTAAATAATCTTATTATCCAAAGGCAGCTTCCTATAATATATGTAGTTTCATGTCTTGAAAAAGTTCTCACTTTGAAATGTGTAGACCCAATAAACTACTCGGCCTGTCCTCCTTGTGCCTGATCTATTGGCAGTGCAGGATTTTAACCCTATACCTATTATATTCTTATTCAATCTGAGGGGGCCGCAGCAGCCACACATCAGGTATTTTTTTCCAGACAATCCCAGCCAGATGAGCACACTCTTCCAGCACCATTGTTACCACCCAGATAAGACCCTATTGCACTTGTCTTTCTTTCAGACTCTATACCGGATAAAATTGTTGTCACTTTTTCCAAAATTGTGGGTAAACAATTTTGTTTTAAGTGTGTGATGCTCTTTCAAACTTACTTGTGCGGGAAGCAACAGGTGTGGGCAATATGAAAATCACACCTGTATCCGGATAAAAAGAGACGAAGTTGACTCACTCTGTTCTTGTGTCTGTGTGTGCACCACACTAAGCATGGAGAACAGAAAGCGAAGGGAACTGTCTGAAATAGTTTAAAAATATCAATAATCTAAAGGTTACAAGTCACTCTCCAGAGATCTTGAGGTTCCTTTGTCCACAGCATGCAACATAATCAAGAAGTTTACAATCTGTGGCACACTTGCTAATCCCCCTGGATGTAGACAGCAGAGAAAAATTGATGAAAAGTTACAGTGCATGATAGGATGGTGAATAAGAAACCCCAACCAAGATCCAGAGACATTCAAGGTGGTCTGCAGGCTCAGGGTGCATCAGTGCGAGCGTGAACTATACGTTAACATTTGAATGAAATGCTATGGGAGGAGACTCAGGAGGACCCCACTGCTGAGACAGAGGGATAAAAAAAAGCTAGACTGCAGTTTGCCAAAATGTATGTGAGTAAGCCAAAATGCTTATGGGAGCGAGTCTTGTGGACAGATGAGACCAAGGTAGAGCTTTTTAGTTAAGCACATCACTCTACAGTTTGCTGAAAATTTAATGAGGCCTATAAAGAAAAGAACACAGTACCTACAGTCAAGTATGCTGCAGGTTCAAAGTTGTTTTGGAATTGTATTGGTGCCTCTGGCACTGGGTGCATTGACTATGTGCAAGGCATGATGAAATCTAAAGATTACCAAAGGATTTTGGGTTACAATGTAGGTTTCAGTGGCAGAAAGCTGGGTTTCCATCCTAGGTCATGGGTCTTCCAGCAGGACAATGACCCGAAGCATACTTCAAGAAGCACCCACGAATGCATAGAAACAAAGCGCTGGAGAGTTTTTAAGTGGCAGAAATGAGTGTGGATTCAACTTCTTGAACACCTGTTGAAAGTTCTTAAAATTTGTTGTTGGGAGAAGGCACCCTTCATATGAGAGACCTGGAGCAGTAGTCCAAGATTCCAGTTGAGAGGTGCTGCTAGCTGGTTATTGATGTTTATAGGAACTGATTGCCGTTATTTATTCCAGAGGATGTGCAACCAAATGTTGTTTTTGTTCTAGTCACTGCCTCTTTTCTTTGGGAACAGAAGTTTAATCAAACATGCTAATAGGGATGCTTGGTGTGGCCAAGAGTCTTGGTGCAACCCTCTGCCAACTGGTTTCCCATACTCCTACGCTTGCTCCAAACAAGCCAGTGCTGTCAACCACAAATGTGAGAGTCTGGACGTGCAAAACCAGAGAGCAGAACGGTGCATTGAGCTTTCTGGCCATACTAAGGGTACACCGAGCAGCTAATTAGCATATTTGTTTGAACAATATTAAAATTTGAGAGTCCTCAAACATAGAAAGATACATTCTTTTTTCCCCCTCTATCAATGGAGACACTAAAGGTGCACTATCACCAGATGACATGATGATTATTCCATTTCTATATTTATAATACAGGTCCGAACGAGTTTCAGAGATCGACTATCTCCTTCATCAGGACATCAAGGAACCATCAAACTGTCTGTTCCTTGATGTCCTGATGGAGATAGTCAATCTCTGAAACGTGTTGTGTCCTGTATTATAAATAAAGAAATGGAATAATCAACATCTGTCATCTGGTAATAGTGCGGCACATTACCCATTTCCCTCCTGATTATACATGGCTATTACGGGGCTGCGGCTGTTCCCATTTCTTCATAAGCTACACTAGAAGTTGTGACTTTCACACCCCAGTTGTGACTTTCACACCCCTAGTACGTGGGTGTGATTCTGTTTTCTTTATCGTTCCTTTGGGAGACCCAGACCATGGGTGTTTAGCTTCTGCCTCCGGAGGACACACAAAGTACTACACCTAAAAGTGTAGCTCCTCCCTCTGAGCTTATACACCCCCTGGTGAGCAGACCCAGCCAGTTTATCGCTTTGTGTTCAATAGGCATACATCCACACATGCATTCTCATATGATTTTTTCCTTTTGGAATTAGTTTGAAGAACTGCGGGTCCACGTCTGGACCCCCGGCATGTCCCTTCTCACCCCACTGTGTCGGCGGTGTTGTAAGGTTGATTTCCTAGGCTGGAGCCTTACATGCCGTGCTCCTTCACCATCCCTCCTGGGCTCTGGCTTGAAGTGGGAGCCAGCACGGTCTCCATCCGCAGCCCTTCAGGACCCTGCTGGACCGGAGCACTCATCACCAGGGACCTGGCCCTGCGTCTCAGCAGCTAAGTACCTGAGACGTTTATATTTGGTTGTCCCTGTGCTTTATTGTTTGGGGAGAGTGTGCTTACTGTATTTACTGACATTTCCGGCGGGTTCTCTAGCTGTCGCCCGAGAACCGCGCCGATGGTGCCTGCGCGTCGGCCTCGCCGCTCAAATTTAGGCCCCGGCTTTGCCGGAGGCCTAGTTTCGTTTCACTGCCCTCGCATGTCACTCATGCAGAGGGACAGGCTCGGCTCCTCCCGGCGGCCGTTCTGCACAGGGGAGGGACACTCCCCACTGCTGTGCGTGTCTCCTCCCCTGTAGGTCTCTATGGCCCTCCAGATCCCGCTCTTCATGCAAGTCCCGCCCCCTCTCTTCGCTCCGGCGGCCATTTTCTCAGAGTTCACTCAGCGCTGGTCTGCGTTCTGCATCCCTGCTGAGGTGCTGTGTTTGGGGGTCCGGGCTTCGGGATCTGGAGGGCACACAACACCGCTCCAGCGGTCTGGTAAGCCACAACTCTGGTTGTGGACCTCTGTATATACTCTCTGGGGTTCATTCTCTGGCAGAGACCCCACTCCAGCAGCATGTCTCACACGAGGAGCCAAGGCTCCAAAGCTTTATGCTGTATGCGCTGCATGTAAGCTCCTGCTGCTTGAACCGAGCACCTATCCACATTGTGATGCCTGCTCTACCTTGGCGGTGCCACAGCCTGGAGTCTCTCCCCCAGTGGTCTCTCAGGCTGCTCCTGCTCCTGTGGCTGAGCCCCCGGCTTGGGTAGAATCTTTTTCCAGGTCTATCTCCCAGTCTTTTGCTGAGTCCATGGGACTTCTGTCCAGGACTTTGCTGAATATGCATCAGCCCCCTTCACAGGGTGCCTCTGCTGCTAGGGGTCTCTCAGGACCGGAGCTCACAGAGGATTTATAATCAGGTCCCAGACCCCGTCCTCCTAAGAAGAGACGCAGGGTTCCCTCTCCCTCCTCCTCCCGCGGCTCTGATTCAAGAGCTGACTCGCAGGATGAGGAGGATGCCTTTACAGGGGGCTCGGAGGCTAACTCCATGTACCCCATTGATCTGTCCGAAAGTGACTCAGATCTTAGTGACTTGATTGCTTCCATTAATTCTGTACTGGATCTCAATCCGCCAGTATCAGAGGAGCAACCCTCTCTGGCAGAAAAGCACCAGTTTACCTCGCCTAAGAGGGCAAAGAGTGTGTTCTTTAACCACTCCAGTTTTCAGGCCGCTGTGACCAAGCCCAGGGCCTGTCCTGACAAACGCTTCCCAAAGCGTGGTTCTGATGACCGTTTTCCCTTTCCACCTGAGGTGTTCAAGGAGTGGGCTCATTCCCCAAAGGTAGACCCCCCGGTGTCTAGGCTCTCAGCCCGGACCGTTGTGTCGGTGGCTGATGGCACCTCCCTTAAGGATTCCACTGACCGCCAGATTGACCTTCTGGCCAAATCCGTGTATGAAGCGGCGGGGGCCTCGTTTTCCCCGACTTTTGCAGCAGTGTGGGCTCTCAAAGCCATCTCTGCTTCTCTTGAGGAGATGCATTCCCTCACCCGGGAATCTATGCCGAAATGGTTGCCTTAACTTCTCAAGCTTCAGCTTTTTCATCCTATGCCATGTCTGCCATGCTGGAGGCTTCTCACCGCACTGCGGTGGCTTCGGCTAATTCCCTCACTATCCGCAGGATCTTGTGGCTTCGAGAGTGGAAGGCAGATGCTTCTTCAAAGAAGTACCTTGCTGGGCTCCCTTTTGCTGGGTCCCGGCTGTTCGTAGAACAGCTGGATGAAATTATTAAGGAAGCTACTGGCGGGAAGAGTACTTCCATGCCACAAACCAAAGCCAGGAAACCTGCCCAGGGTTGGAATCAGTCGAGGTTTCGCTCCTTTCGTTCCTCCAACTGGTCGTCCTCTAAGCCCTCGGCCTCGTCCACTAACTCAGCCAAGGACCAGAAATCCAACTGGCGCCCAAAAGCGCGTCCACAGAAGACCGCAGGAGGTCCTGCCACTAAGGCAGCCTCCTCGTGACTATCTGCCCGCTCCGGCAACGTCCTTAGTCGGTGGCAGGCTCTCCCACTTTGGCGACGCTTGGTTTCAACACGTCTCCGGTCAGTGGGTGAGAGATATCATCTCCCACGGCTACAGGATAGAATTCTCTTCCAGCCCGCCAAACATTTTTTTCTCTCAACTCCCCCCTGCTCCAAGGCCGCTGCCTTCTCGCATGCCGTGGCATCCTTGCAGGCCAACGGAGTAATTGTACCGGTTCCCGCCCGGGAACGGTTCAGAGGTTTCTACTCAAATCTCTTCCTAGTCCCCAAAAAGGACGGTACCTTCCGGCCCATCCTGGATCTCAAGCTTCTCAACAAGCATGTTCAGGTGCGGCACTTTCGCATGGAGTCTCTGCGATCAGTCATTGCCTCAATGACCCAAGGGGATTTCCTGGCATCCATCGACATCAGAGATGCCTATCTGCATGTGCCAATTGCAGTATCACACCAGCATTGGCTACGTTTTGCAATCGGAGAAGATCATTTCCAATTTGTGGCTCTCCCCTTCGGGTTGGCCACAGCCCCTCGGGTATTCACCAAGGTCATGGCAGCAGTGATTGCGGTTCTGCACCTACAGGGGTTGGCAGTGATTCCTTACCTGGACGACCTTCTAGTCAAGGCTTCATCCAGCGTGGACTGTCAGCGGAGTGTCTCGCTCACTCTCGCCACTCTAGCCCAATTCGGGTGGCTGGTCAATCTTCCCAAATCCACTCTGACTCCGACCCAGAGTCTCGCGTACCTAGGGATGCAGTTCGAGACTTTGCCGGCACTTGTGAAGTTGCCCTTAGTCAAACAGCAGTCCCTCCAACTGGCGGTGCGCTCTCTGCTGAGGCCCCGCCGTTATACCCTCAGGCATCTGATGCAGGTGCTGGGCCAAATGGTGGCGTCAATGGAGGCTGTTCCCTTTGCCCAGTTCCATCTGCGCCCCCTGCAGCTGGACATTCTCCGCTGTTGGGACAAGCGGCCTTCCTCCTTACACAGGTTAGTGGCTCTGTCGCCACAGACCAGGAGCTCTCTTCAGTGGTGGCTTCGGCCCCTCTCTCTGTCCCAGGGGCGCTCCTTCCTGGCCCGTCCTGGGTGATCCTCACCACGGATGCCAGTCTATCCGGCTGGGGAGCGGTATGTCTCCACCACAGAGCACTGGGCACTTGGACTCCGTCCGAGTCAGCCCTTTCAATCAATGTGCTGGAAACCAGAGCCGTGATTTTTAGCTCTCCTAGCTTTTCACCACCTGTTAGCGGGCAGGCACATTCGAGTCCAGTCAGACAACGCGACAGCGGTTGCCTACATCAATCACCAAGGCGGGACACGCAGCCGCCTGGCAATGTTGGAGGTACAACGCATCCTTCAATGGGTGGAGGACTCCAAGTCCACCATATTCGCAGTCCCCATCCCAGGAGTGGAAAACTGGGAGGCAGATTATCTCAGCCGTCAAACCGTGGACGGTGGCGAGTGGTCCCTGCACCCGGCAGTGTTTCAGTCGATCTGCCGCAAGTGGGGCACTCCGAACGTGGACCTAATGGCATCCCGTCACAACAACAAGGTTCCTGTTTATGTGGCTCGCTCCCACGATCCTCAGGCCTTCGCCGCGGACGCTCTGGTTCAACACTGGTCCCAGTTTCGTCTGTCCTACGTGTTTCCCCCTCTAGCTCTCTTGCCCAGAGTCCTGCGCAAGATCAGAATGGAGGGCCGTCGAGTCATCCTCATTGCACCGGACTGGCCCAGGCGAGCTTGGTATCCAGATCTGCTCCATCTGTTCGTAGAGATGCCGTGGCATCTCCCGGACCGTCCAGACCTACTCTCGCAAGGTCCGTTTTTCCGCCTGAATTCTGCGGCTCTCAAATTGACGGCGTGGCTCTTGAGTCCTGGATTTTGACGGCTTCTGGTATTCCTCCTGAAGTCATCTCCACTATGACTCGGGCCCGTAAGTCTTCCTCTGCTAAGATCTATCACAGGACTTGGAGAATTTTCCTGTCCTGGTGTCGCTCTACCGACCATCCTCCTTGGCCATTCTCCTTGCCGACCCTTCTGTCTTTTCTACAGTCCGGTCTGCAGCTAGGATTGTCCCTCAACTCTCTCAAGGGACAAGTCTCAGCTCTGTCAGTTCTGTTCCAGCGGCGTCTCGCTCGGCTGGCTCAGGTCCGCACCTTCATGCAGGGCGCGTCTCACATCATTCCGCCTTACCGGCGGCCCTTGGATCCCTGGGACCTTAATTTGGTTCTCACGGTTTTGCAGAAACCCCCCTTTGAGCCTCTCAGGGAAGTTTCTTTGTATCGTCTTTCACAGAAAGTGGCCTTTCTGGTGGCCATAACTTCCCTCAGGAGAGTTTCTGATTTGGCTGCGCTCTCTTCGGAGTCACCTTTTTTGGTTTTTCATCAAGACAAGGTGGTTCTCCGTCCGACTCCGGACTTGCTTCCTAAGGTGGTCTCTCCTTTCCACCTTAACCAGGACATTACCTTACCTTCCTTTTTTCCGGCTCCTGTTCATCGCTTTGAAAAAGCGCTGCATACTCTGGATCTGGTGCGTGCTCTCCGGATCTATGTGTCTCGCACCGCTGCACTTAGGCGGTGCACTTCTCTTTTTGTGCTAACCACAGGTCGGCGCAAGGGCCTCTCTGCTTCTAAGCCGACCTTAGCCCGTTGGATTAGATCGACCATTTCGGACGCCTACCAGAGTACTCAGGTGCCTCCCCCGCCGGGGATCAAGGCACATTCAACCAGAGCTGTCGGTGCCTCTTGGGCTTTCAGGCACCAGGCTACGGCTCAAGTCTGTCAGGCTGCCACTTGGACTAGCCTGCATACCTTTTCGAAGCACTACCAAGTGCACGCTCATGCTTTGGCAGATGCGAGCTTCGGCAGACGCATCCTTCAGGCGGCTGTCGCCCATTTGTGAAGTTAGGTTCTGCCTACTTCTTTAGTTTTTTTCTGTTTATTTCCCACCCAGGGACTGCTTTGGAACGTCCCATGGTTTGGGTCTCCCACAGGAACGATAAAGAAAAAGAGAATTTTGTTTACTTACCGTAAATTCTTTTTCTTATAGTTCCGTATTGGGAGATCCAGCACCCTCCCTGTTGGCAATTTTCTTGTTCCGCGTGTTATCACCGGCTGTTGTCGTGGACAGAGTCTCCGGTTGTTCCGGCTCTTGCTCTGTTCTACTTGTGGGTGGCTTTTCTCCTTCAGCTTTTGCAGTAAACTGGCTGGGTCTGCTCACCAGTTGGTGTATAAGCTCAAAGGGAGGAGCTACACTTTTAGGTGTAGTACTTTGTGTGTCCTCCGGAGGCAGAAGCTAAACACCCATGGTCTGGGTCTCCCAATACGGAACTATAAGAAAAAGAATTTACGGTAAGTAACAAAATTCTCTTTTTTTCACCATTTGGTGTTTATCTGGAAAGACCCTATTGCACTTTCTCCCTCCACAGTTATTGTATGACATCTTCACTTTAAAATTTGTGGAGCTCTTTCAAAATGTGGTGATCCTCTTGTGTGTCCTAACTCAGGATTTCCTTCCCATTGTAGAGACCCCAGTGGATAGACACATATCCTTTCCTCTGTCTCCCGCCTTCAATATAGAAGTGCAGAGAAATGGAAAACCTACTCTGCTGGATCTGAACGAGGACATGCAGAACATGGAAGTGGAGGATTCTCAATGTAAGTATTGGCGTTCGTGAGGCTGAATTTCCTAAATGTTTTGCTACTTCTTCTTAAATATCAAGTTGATAAACCTATTTATTTTTATTAGGAGGCAATTTAAAATGGTTTTGTTGTCTTTAGACTAGTTTGACTAAAAGTTGATATTACATTTGTGATTTGGAGAAATCGCACCGCATTATTTAGCGTCTATCGTGGATCTGGCTGTGTCCATTCCAAGTTGACTGTAGTTGCAAACCTTTGGAATAGGTGCCTTTGGTGGTTTCATGCTATTCTTTATCGTCACTTGCCTGCTGCTCTGTATTCTGAAATTATTTTTTACTATCTGATAACCCCATAAATGTTGAATATAACGTTCAGATGTTTTTCAATTCAACAATTATTAAATATTTTGTAACCTTAGCTTAGCCAATATCTATTGTGCTTTTAGATCGATTCTTGTATGTGCATGGTAAAGTTCTGGTTACTGTAATTTTTTTTTTTTTCTGTTTGTCTAGGCCCGAGGTTGTGCCCATTTTTAGAAGAACACAAAGAAGATATTTTATGTGGCCCTGTGTGGCTGGCAAGTGGCCTTGATCTGTCGGGTCATGCAGGAATGTTGACCTTGACAAGTCCTAAGCTTGTAAAAGGTAGGTCTAAAGTTTCCTTGCCCGGGTACGGTCAGTAGTAAGGCTTCTAAAAGTCTTCGCTTATGATTCATTCACATAGTATTTTTGTCAATTATTAGTTTTAAAGTACATTTTATGTTTAGGCATGGCTGGAGGCAAGTATCGGTCCTTTTTAATTCATGTCAAGGCTGTGAATGACAGAGGATCTGAAGACCTGTGCAATGGTGGAACCAGGCCAGTTGTGAGGATGCCTTCTATAAAACCCCAGAGTGTGAAGGGACACTCTCTTGCATCATTATTGGCTAAGGTTGTTCCAGGCAAGGTATGTGTCCTTTAATAGACACATTTTTATTGTTGCAATGTTTTCTGTCCAATTTTGGCTATTTGGCATTTTTGGTTTTATTTTGAGTTATATATTTCATCCTGTTTTCCTGAAGGACAAATCTTCAACAAAAATTGACACCAGCACCTCATCCCGAAAAGTAGATAACCTCCGAGGGTGTGACCTTCTCCAGGAAGTGTCTGTCACTATAAGGCGCTTCAAGAAAACCTGTATCCCAAAAGAAAGGTGTGTTTATAGTCCATCTTACAAAACTGTTTTACACAATGACTCAGCAGAACCATTGCTCTCTTAGACATGATTAAGTGGGTCTGTTTACAAGATTTATTGGTTTTATACATCAACCTTTGTGTACATTGTGAAGAAGCTTTAGAGCAGGGGTCTCAAACACGCGGCCCGCGGGCCGCATGTGGCCCTTCAGGTGGCTTCTTGCGGCCCGCAGGCCCGTGGACCTGGTAAAGATGGCGACCGGTGCAGGGGCCGCAGCTGCCAGTTATTTATTTCAGCCTACAGTTTTGTCTTTGCCGCGCACAGTGAAGTTCTCACTGCAGAACGCAATAACAGCCGCCTGCCAATCAGAGGCAAGCACCTGCTGCATATGACCTCAGATGATTGCCTGTGATTGGCCAGTGGCTGTTGTGCAGTGAGAACTGCTTTGCACGCGCCGGCCGAAAGTTCAGCGATGACAGCAGCTGTGATCATTACCGGGTCCACGTGCCTGCGTGCTGCTGACAGCAGGTGAGAAGAATGTTTTCGTGTGTGTGTGGGGTTCTGTGTTGCTGGATGAGGCTGCAGTGTGTGTGTGGCATGCCGTGTGTGTGTGGTTCTGTTGCTGGCTGAGGCTGCACTGTGTGTGTGTGTGTGTGTGTGTGTGTGTGGGTGTGGTAGCTGAGGCTTCACCGAGTCCACGTGCCTGCATGCCGCTGACAGCAGGTGAGAAGAATGTTTTCGTGTGTGTGGTGTGTGTGTGTTTCTGTTGCTGGCTGAGGCTGCACAGGGTGTGTGTGTGTGTGTTAGCTGAGGCTGCACAGGGTGGGGGTGGCGGTGTTAGCTGAGGCTGCACAGGGTGGGGGTGGCGGTGTTAGCTGAGGCTGCACAGGGTGGGGGTGGCGGTGTTAGCTGAGGCTGCACAGGGTGGGGGGTGGCGGTGTTAGCTGAGGCTGCACAGGGTGGGGGTGGCGGTGTTAGCTGAGGCTGCACAGGGTGGGGGTGGCGGTGTTAGCTGAGGCTGCACAGGGTGGGGGTGGCGGTGTTAGCTGAGGCTGCACAGGGTGGGGGTGGCGGTGTTAGCTGAGGCTGCACAGGGTGGGGGTGGCGGTGTTAGCTGAGGCTGCACAGGGTGGGGGTGGCGGTGTTAGCTGAGGCTGCACAGGGTGGGGGTGGCGGTGTTAGCTGAGGCTGCACAGGGTGGGGGTGGCGGTGTTAGCTGAGGCTGCACAGGGTGGGGGTGGCGGTGTTAGCTGAGGCTGCACAGGGTGGGGGTGGCGGTGTTAGCTGAGGCTGCACAGGGTGGGGGTGGCGGTGTTAGCTGAGGCTGCACAGGGTGGGGGTGGCGGTGTTAGCTGAGGCTGCACAGGGTGGGGGTGGCGGTGTTAGCTGAGGCTGCACAGGGTGGGGGTGGCGGTGTTAGCTGAGGCTGCACAGGGTGGGGGTGGCGGTGTTAGCTGAGGCTGCACAGGGTGGGGGTGGCGGTGTTAGCTGAGGCTGCACAGGGTGGGGGTGGCGGTGTTAGCTGAGGCTGCACAGGGTGGGGGTGGCGGTGTTAGCTGAGGCTGCACAGGGTGGGGGTGGCGGTGTTAGCTGAGGCTGCACAGGGTGGGGGTGGCGGTGTTAGCTGAGGCTGCACAGGGTGGGGGTGGCGGTGTTAGCTGAGGCTGCACAGGGTGGGGGTGGCGGTGTTAGCTGAGGCTGCACAGGGTGGGGGTGGCGGTGTTAGCTGAGGCTGCACAGGGTGGGGGTGGCGGTGTTAGCTGAGGCTGCACAGGGTGGGGGTGGCGGTGTTAGCTGAGGCTGCACAGGGTGGGGGTGGCGGTGTTAGCTGAGGCTGCACAGGGTGGGGGTGGCGGTGTTAGCTGAGGCTGCACAGGGTGGGGGTGGCGGTGTTAGCTGAGGCTGCACAGGGTGGGGGTGGCGGTGTTAGCTGAGGCTGCACAGGGTGGGGGTGGCGGTGTTAGCTGAGGCTGCACAGGGTGGGGGTGGCGGTGTTAGCTGAGGCTGCACAGGGTGGGGGTGGCGGTGTTAGCTGAGGCTGCACAGGGTGGGGGTGGCGGTGTTAGCTGAGGCTGCACAGGGTGGGGGTGGCGGTGTTAGCTGAGGCTGCACAGGGTGGGGGTGGCGGTGTTAGCTGAGGCTGCACAGGGTGGGGGTGGCGGTGTTAGCTGAGGCTGCACAGGGTGGGGGTGGCGGTGTTAGCTGAGGCTGCACAGGGTGGGGGGTGGCGGTGTTAGCTGAGGCTGAACAGGGTGGGGGTGGCGGTGTTAGCTGAGGCTGAACAGGGTGGGGGTGGCGGTGTTAGCTGAGGCTGCACAGGGTGGGGGTGGCGGTGTTAGCTGAGGCTGCACAGGGTGGGGGTGGCGGTGTTAGCTGAGGCTGGGGCACATTGCTACAAGGGGACAAGGATGCGCACATTACTACAAGATGTTGGCCAAAATTACTATGCGGTGGTTATTGTAAAACTGTATTACTTACAAAAAGGGGAAAAAAATGTAAAAAAAAAAAGTGTGTATGTATGTGTGATTCAAGGGTGTATAGAAAGAAAAAATGGTACCACTACCAATGTCACTTTGTCCTGAAAGGAATGCGGCCCCTCAAATTATTTTTTTCCTGTGTGCGGCCCATACACCCAGCCGAGTTTGAGACCCCTGCTTTAGAGTATACTTTTTATCCCATTATAAAAAATTATACTCTATGTATAGCTTCTTTGCTATGTGAGATTCTACAGTGTTTCCCCAAAGAAGCTGCCGCCCCACCACCGTGCGGAGCTGCCGCCCCACCACCGTGCGGAGCTGCCGCCCCACCACCGTGCGGAGCTGCCGCCCCACCACCGTGCGGAGCTGCCGCCCCACCACCGTGCGGAGCTGCCGCCCCACCACCGTGCGGAGCTGCCGCCCCACCACCGTGCGGAGCTGCCGCCCCACCACCGTGCGGAGCTGCCGCCCCACCTACACCCCACCTACTGTCTCCTCCCCAAAATCCTTTAGGATGTAAGCCCGCAAGGCCAGGGCCCTCTTCCCCCTGTGCTAGTCTGTCTATTGTAACGTGTACATGTATTCTGTATGTAACCCCCTCATGTACAGCACCATGGAATCAATGGTGCTCTATAAATAAACAATAATAATAAAAAAGAAGCCCTACCCCGAAAATAAGCCCAACAGGGTTTTTTGTCCTTTTTGCAGTAGGCTTGAAATATAAACCCTACTCCAAAAATGAGCCCTAGTTGCATACTCAAACTAACAGTATTTTGAAATAGGGTTTGGGCAGCCCTATTTCAGGATACATAACTTTTATTGTCCCCTTGTGTTGTTCTAAGCCCCGACTTAAGTGAATGAATATTCACCCTCTTCCTCACCCAGAATCCTGCCCACCGCTCTGAACACGACACAGACACTCTATGCCTACTGTACTGTATCACTGTACCAGGATCTCTTCACAATCATAGGTGACTCTCCTGAACTGAGTGGCAGCTGCATACACTTACTCTTTGTCACTTTCAGATCAGGAGTGCTGTCAATGATTGCAGTGAGCAAGTGCATGGCTAATTAAGACAATGAATATTCACCCTCCTCTCCCATGTTATTGCCTATTGCTTGGAGTCCTGCCCTGAACCCGCACTCTGCTGTATTATCGGTACTGCCAGTCCGAGGATCGCATCGTAATCATCAATGACTCTCTTCAGCTGAGTGTGACATCTGCATAGCCATACATGCTTTGACTCTAGGCTTAAGAGAGTCGCCGATGATTTTGATGTGCTCCTCAGGCTGGCAGTACTGGTAATACAGCAGGCAGAGCGCGGGTGCAGTGCAACACAGAGCGATTTGGCAGGATTATGGGAGAGGATGGTGAATATTCTCTTAATTAGCTATTATCCTTGTCGGCACTCCTGATCTGAGAGTGACAGTGAGTGTCAATACAGCTGTCACTCAGCTCGAGAGTCACCGAGGATTACAATGCTATCTTGGAACATTGATACAGTACAGCAGGCATAGTGTTCATGCCATGCAGGACTCGGATTGGTGGGTGGGATTGAGGGAATATGCATTCACTTAATTAGCTGGCACTCCTGATCTTAGAGTGGCAGGGTGTATGTCTATGGATTGTCGGACACTACTACAGCAGGCTAATATGAACACCCCACCCCAAAAAAAGATCATTAGTGCATTTTCCAGAGCAGAGAAGAATATAAGCCCCTGTCCGGTCTTATTTTTGGGGAAACACAATATGTAGATAGAAGACGGATAAGGTTGGCAGAGCTCTAGCTGGTCCCTCTTCCCTTTTGTCCTAAAAAATTCATAAGCAACAATAACTTCTTTCTCCAATCTCAGTAATGAATAGTCTTCACTGAATACAGATTTTATCTCAGAATTAAGAATGTTGATAATGACCAATTCTGGCAGAGAAAGGAGCAAATCTGTCTAAGATAAGATATATTACAAAGTTGCTTATATTACAAAGTTGCTTATTTTTATCTGTATTATTGATTATGGAATGAAAAGTAAAACGACAGTTACGCTTTATGCCCCCCCCTTTTTTTCTTATTTTGTTTACTTAATGCAGTGTATGTGCATTAATATACTTTCTGATCATAGTCTTCTCCAGTTTCCAGCACAACTCCACTTCTCTTCTAGATCAGATGACTTCATATCAGACTAGTTTGACTGTGAGCAAGAAATCACTTTTGCAATGTAAGTGTATGGAGCTTTGTTCTGAGGCTCCATAGGTTTACATTGGAAGAGTTGAATCACCTTTTACAATGGTCATTGCATGAGTGGCAAGGGAAAGTGGCGGTCCAGTGACCTAAATGAGCTGCATTGCTACTGGAAACAGAAGACTGCGATTTGGTATGTATATTAATGCATCTACATTACTTAATATCGACAGGATAAGCGGAAAGAAGTAGTTGGAAGTGCATTTTTTGTTGTGTGTCCTCTTTATTTAGGAGCACACCACTCTCCATCTTCTCTGTTTCCTCCTTTCCGAGTGGGGTGTGAGAAGGTGGAGTGCGCTCTTCCATGCTGCAAGCACCGGCAGCTTTATCTCTGTAAACCTCAAAGACACAGGGACGCCTAAGGAGACCTTACTGATGCTAATGGTTTGCTACGGCAAAAAACTAGAATTAAATACACCTCCTTTCTTGAGAATGGAGAGGATGTATAATAACCAGTAAAATGGAAAGTTGGTTGTTCTTACAGTTGTGATGCGGTAGAGCCTGGTCAGTGACTTAGGGCCGTGGGTGGGTTAAGAACATGTTGTGGCTGCAATGACACTTTACCAGGGCAGGATTTTGTGTTTTATGTGAAAAATATCATGTAATCGTTCTTTAATATCTGATTTAGGGTCCAGCGATGTGCCATGCTGCAGTTTTCAGACTTTCATGAGAAGCTTCTGAACACCCTGTGTAAAAAGACAGCAGATGGACTGGCTACAGAGCACGCGCAGAGTCTGGTGCTGGATATTCTTTGCTGGCTGGCTGGAGTACACTCGAATGGACCGGGCAGGTAAAGGGAAATGTTTGGACATATCTAGAATTCATGTTGTCCCTTGTCCTCTGCACAGATCTCCGCTCTCTAGTCTGAACCAGGGAGAAGATGACTGTGCAGAGTCCAAAGGGGAAGAAAATTCAGCAGGATTGTGTAGTACTACAACTTGCACTAGTTATTTATTATTTTTTAATTAAATTAGTCACCTAACTGCAATCAAACCTCCAACAGGTTTGATTTTTGAGACCCATCTAACCAAAGGTAGCAGTCTCAAGATGGAAACTCAGCTATAGAATATCCAAGGAGCTCGAGGCACCAGAGGATAATCCTTAAAAAGTTACCTATTCATTCCATAGTATTACAAAAAATTACAGTATGAACACAAGGCAATGTTTCTGCCAAATCTGGCCTTTCTCCAGCCTCTAAATACTGTACGTGAATAGGTGAAGTTTGAGGCTGGAGAAACGCCAGATATGGCTGAAACATTGCCTTGTCTTCCTATTGTGATTTTAGTTTTTATATTTAGAATACTATTGAATAAATATCTAACTTTTTAAAAAGTTATCATCTGGTGCCTTGGGATTCTTGGAAATTCGTCTGTCTTCGTTCTAAGCTAAACTAGTGACTTAAGAACTAAAGCCCTTGGGACTAGTCCCTGCACTCATTAGCATGTCATAAACGATATTTAGAAATACTTTATGTAAAGATCTGTTTATCTATGCTACTAGATACAGGGACAGTTAAACAGGGATTGGCAGTATGCATCCAGAACTGCTCGTGGTCCTGGGTGCATATTACACCTAACAGGTAACCTACCTTTAAATGCTTGTTACAGATTTATCAAAATCTAAAATAGGTCTAAAAATGCATTATTTTTCCTTCAAATTATTTGTGGTTGAGAATCATGTTGTTTTCTGAGGCACCATCCCAGTTGCTCCCCTAAAAAACAAACAAAGAAAAAAAAACAAAACTAAAACATTTTAACTAGTGATGAGTGAGCACTGTCACGCTCAGGCGCTCAGTACTGGAAACAAGCTGGTCAGACACTCGGACAGGGCACGCCTAAGGTACCAACCTTAATGGAACTCAATGGGGGGCTCGACCGTTTTTCCTGAAGATCTTTCCCATTGCTCAAGTTGCATGGTACTGCTCGCTCATCACTAATTTCTACCTTTCACACTGTGACATCTTATTGCATGTGAAAGATGTTTCCGTGTTTCCAGTTTCTACTTACCCTTTTTGATACCAGCTCCTTTATTTTATTTCAGCTTACGGGAAGGAAAAGAGAGCTTGTTGTCTAAAACGAGAAGATGTCTTTCTGATATTGTGCGCACGTGTTTTTTTGAAGCCGGAAGAAGTATTGCTCATAAATGTGCTCGCTTTTTAGCGCTCTGCATAAGGTTAGTATATTCAGACATTTCTTGGGAAAATGTCCGTCCTGTGTGCAATGCTGTAGAATGTAATGTGAGGGCCGGGCTGCTGCACACTGATTTAGAAAACTATTCTGGTATATTCCCCTGATCGGCTATAGTTTTTTTTTTTTTTTGTTTTTTTGTTGTAAAACAGAAGGTTCACTTTAGACACCTGAACCGTGCAATATGTGTTTGACATCTGAGTAGATTCGCCAGTGTTCATTTTTTTTCTCTCTTGCACTGCTTGTTTTCTCTCTATTGGTTTAGTGTAGATGGTTGCTATAGATTGCACATGGCCTCTACTAATTCCAATATATTTTAAATACCCTATAAGCAACCATATGCCTAACTTATCTAAATACGTCTGAGTTCATAGGTCTCACTAAATTGGGGCTTAATTATTAAAATCAGTGTCGTCGTTAGTGTTATTTTCATTTTCAAGGATGAATATAATTGAAATGTACTATTTTTTTTTTTTAAAGTTGAACTAATTTGCCGAAAGTCATATTTTTGTTTTTTGTTTTTTTTTTTCCTTTTTTATTGCTTGTTGCCTAGAGCATCACACCGACCACTTCTGTGGCTTGGCACCAGTGCCCAAACATGTGTGGGGCTTGTAAGCTCTATTTTTTTTTATTTAATTCAGCTACTGGTTAGTAAGCACTGCCCTGAAGCTGCCCAGGATCACTGGAGCACACCAATCCTGGCCAGCTACAGTGTCACTGTGCTTCCGATGCTGCCTAGTCTATCCTTGTACCGTACAGGTCAGCTTATTAGCACGGCGATGCTGCTGGTCTGAACTGTTGGTCAGGAACAGGAGCCCCATGCAGTCCGGAGGCCGAATGGCTGGGGATCGGTGTGCTCCAGAAATAAGATCGGACGAACCATTAAAAACCAGAGTTTATAATCTGGTGGTCATATTACAGATCATATTCTTGAATAGTGCATTGCACAATTGTAACACCAACTCAATGTGAGCCTTGATGTGTTTGGCTGAATTCTGTTAGAAACATTTATATTAATATTTCCTTTTTTCTATGAAGCAATGGAAAGTGTGACCCTAATCAGCAAGGTTTTGGCTTTGTTCTTCTGAAAGCATTGTTGGAAAACATGACCTACCTACCCTCTGCAGCCACTGGAGGTATGTGCCGTGCTTCTGGTAAGATGCCAAATACCTGTTATCTTACTACTTCTGTCCATTTTTATATTCTTCTCTTTTTAAACTTTAGGAGCGGTCTACTGGTACTTTGTCTTGTTAAATTATGTTAAGGATGAAGACCTGGCTGGATGTAGCACGGCCTGTGCGTCACTGCTCACTGCTGTGTCCAGACAGCTGCAGGACCGGCTTACACCTATGGAGGCGCTACTCCAAACTAGGTATCAAACGTTGTTAAACATAAGGTTTTCCACTCAACAATCTAATTATTTATTCTAGTCTGTTCCTTCGATTAGCAAAGGTTAGAAATGTCACTTTTTTTTTTTCTTTTTCATTTGTTTTTATTTTGACGCTACATTTTGAGCCATAATGAACTGTTTTTTTATGTTTTGGGATCTGGGGCTGTGTGAGGGTCTATTTTTTTGCGTCCTGAGCTAACTTTTTTTTTTTTTTAAACTGATACCATTATCATTATTAGCTGTTTTATAATGTTTTGCCTCTGAATGTATTTTATTGCAATTTTTTTCCTTCGCCACTGTTTCCCATTTGGATTAATTGATTTTATATTTTGATAGATTAGACATTTCTGGACACAGCGATACCAAAATGTTTTTTGTTTTTTTTTTCGTTTTTAATGGGCAAAATGGAGGCTTTTTTAAAGTTTTTTTTTAAAACTTGTTTTAGTTGCATTTCTTAGTCTTTACTTGAAACTGTGATTGTCCGATCACTTGTGCTGTGTAGAGCAGTGTGTCAGCACCGCTCTGTGTAGCAGAAATCACGATCTCCTATGAATGCTGGCTCACTATGGCGTTCATGGGAGGATCGTAATGACAGACACGCGTCATCTGCTAACCCCCGGCTGTCATGACAACACATCGGCGCCCCATAATCAAGTCACGGGCGCACTGATGGGTGCAAGGAATGACGCACCCTACTGCTGGCGCTTGTTAAATCTCGTAGTCCGAGATTAACAGCGGGATTTAACTGGTTAACAGTGGCGAACAGATCTCCGATCCACCGTCTGTGTTAAAAGCAGTTGATGGCTGATTAAATCGTTGTGTGTCAGCCCTCATGAAAGACAGGGAGATGACATATAACATTAAATATACATTGTCGTGAAAGGGTTAAAGCATGAGTTACCAATAAGAGACAAAAACTGCAGCGTCCAACATTCATTATAGAAAACACCAACTAATTTACCTAATTGGAAGAAATTCTCCAACATGAAAAGCTCATTGTGAGAACATATCCTAGATGGAGCGATCGCTGTTGCCCCCCTCCCTAATGTTAACCTATGAGAGTTGCCTTCTTCTTTTCTGTTCTAGGTATGGACTGTATAGTTCTCCTTTTGATCCCGTTCTCTTTGATTTGGAAGTCAGCGGCTCCTCTTGTAAAAACATATACAATAGTAGCTCGGGAATACAGTCAGATGAAATTGACCTTTCAGATGTGCTTTTAGGTAAGTAATGCAGTGACCTGTATAGAGTAATATTGCAATTATCACTGATAGAACCTCTGGTGTTTGGTTCTATTCAATAACATTACTGCGCAGAACAAATGTCGTGCCTGTATCTGCTGGCTACATGTGCTCCTATATTTCGTATGGTCGTTTCGCTGTAATACTCCTACTGATTGTAACAGGAGTTACGTGAATACGCCCCTGTATGATTTCATACCTCTGAATAAACAGAAGTATTACTGCTCATTGTACCATACAGGCTTTCAGAAAAGTTTTGTTTACAAACTTCTGTGCTGCATACTATTGGTAGAATGCAATATTATGTGAGATGCTTGTATACTGCAGTAATTAAAGGCGTTGTCCACCATTATGTGGATGACCCATCCTCTAGAGAGGTCAATAATATTATATTGGTGGGGGTGTGATAGTCCCAGCATGTTTCCAGCATGTCAATTCTTTGCTGTGGAGTCACAAGCGTTCTCCGTAGGGAGAACACAAGTGAGACTGCAGCGCCCCGAACCCTGATACTGCTAAGGCCGGGGCCACACGGGGACTAATGCGATCCTTGCATGACACTCGGCTTGCGCTGGCAGCACAGCAGGAGCTGAGTGTCATGCGAGTGTCACTGCGACTAAGGTCCAATCATGCGATCGGACCTCAGCTGCAGGGGACGGGCTGGCACTGAGAAGGGGCGGGCCAGTGCTGAGGAGGGGTGGGCCGGCACAGAGGAGGAGAGGGAGGGATTTATCTCCTCCTCCGTTGCTGGCTATTGCCATTCTCGCACTGCACTCGCGGTACACCGGTGTAATGCGAGTGCAGTGTGATCTTTCTCTTGCCCCATAGACTTGAATGGGTGCGAGAGAGAGTCTTACATTAGTCACAGCATGCTGTGATTTGTCTTCTCGGTCCGATTGTGGCCGAGGAAATAATCGCTCATGTGCGCTGACACACAGGCTAATATTGGTCCGAGTGGAATGCAATGTTTTATCGCATTCCACTCGCTCCGATTTTCATGCAATGTGGCTTAGGCTTAACAAGCAGCTGCGGTCTCCTGCGGTGTACACTCATGGCCCTGCGGGTCAGGACTCGCCGCCTCCTGGACGCAGTCGCTCCTGATCGTGGGCACATACCCCAATTGTATTTTGCAAGCACTAACAAAGCAGAGCTATAATGCAAGATTAAAGTGCTAACACTAAATGTATTCCGCAAGCACAGTGCAAAAATGCTTATTTTGTGGCTGTGACCTACTGACCACTAGCCTCCTGTGCTGTGTGTAATCCCATGCGTTTTCCTGGCAGGCAGTGGGAAGGTGAACAGCAGCACAGCGGCCGAGGGCAGCTTCACTTCGCTCACCGGACTCTTAGAGGTTGAACCATTGCACTTTACTTGTGTTTCCACAAGTGACGGAACCAGAATTGAGAGGGACGATGCAAGTACGTTTACTGGTACATACACATTTTATTCCTTCTTTATCAAATGTTTACCATCAAGGCAATGTTTTGTGACGAAATTGTATGTGTCCACAAATGTTTTTTTTTTTTTTTTATGTGCCGTACTTTAAAGAGGTAGTTCAGTTTAAGCAAGTTATCATCAGAGTGCACACGGACACTGCACTGCATACACAAATTTAATGAAAAATATTCATGTGAGGGCTTCTATTAAATTGTTTGGACTTGAATTGAAAGTGTTACTTTAACTCAACCCTGTGCATCCCAGGTCTAATTCCTATAATGCCCTTTATGAATATCTAATACCATAGTCAGTTGGTATTTGCTGAATTATACAATGCCCCCCTCTTCACCTGATACGGCTAAATAGAAGAACAATGTAAAGCCACATTTGTCTTCCTCAGCTCCATGATCAGTATACTATGGACTGCAGGTATACTGTATATCTTTGTACACCGCACATAGTCATAAGGACCGTGCAGTGTTTCCACATTTACTACAGAAGTATTTGCATATAGCAGATATTTTGCAGAAAATTCTCCGAGTGTCTAAGCTAAGGCTTGTAGATATCTAAACACATGCCACAGAACATTTCCAATGACTCGGAGAGCTTTAATGTTGACAGATAATCTCCATGTAATATGGCTATTTTTGGTTTCTGCACAAGCTTCCATGTATTTACACGTTGTTTTTGTCTTTCGCCCTATGCCAGTGAGTACGTTTGGTGTGACCCCAGCAGTGGGCGGCTTGTCTGCTGGTACAGTGGGAGAAGCTTCCACCGCTCTGAGCTCTGCCGCTCAGGTGGCTCTACAGTCGCTCTCTCATGCCATGGCCTCAGCCGAACAGCAGCTCCAGGTACTGCAAGAGAAACAACAGCAGCTTCTGAAGCTTCAGCAACAGGTGGGAGGACGTTTCCCCACGTTCACTTTGAGCACCACATGCTGAGAACCTTGTTCGAAATGCCATAAAATGTCTTTCTGTGAAATGTTTTCCGGAGGTTTCCATTTCACAAATTACCAAAATATTATTTGAAAATTTAAGCTCTAAAACGGTGTGAACTTGGTGAGCAATGGTGTGTGGGGCTCCTTCATCTCATCTGCTCACTCAGATTTACTGGAGATCTCGAATATCATGTGTGTCCTGGTAGATGCGCAAAACTAAGACACTGTTTTAGACCTATACCTATAGTGCTGTGTATACCAGCAGCGGTCAGTGTGCAGAGCCATATCTGTGAAATCTGGGGTAAAATCTACACATCTTGTGCTATATAAATATATGTGCCTTACAGGACTTAAAGAGGAGGTTCACTACTCTGCAATAGTGGCCACATCCCTGTAAAACTGGTAGGTAAGGCTTTTTCTAAATACCTTGTTCAGCCAATTCTGCCTCTGATCGGCGCTATTGCGGTCTGCTCATCTCCATGAAGTGACCCCTCGGGCTCCATGACCTCTGAGATCCGGTGATATCATGACAACTTCCAATTGACCTGACATCACCGTGGGCATCCCCAGTCTTTTTGAGTGACTGGGCTGTGGGCGGAGGTTCCCCGCTCATCACAGCCCAGCGTTACAGCCCAGCATTGCTCCTGCTTGTGGCGCTCTGTAGTGGAGGAGAGCATGCGCGACATGCTGCGCTATGATGAGCGGTGACACTCTGCCAACAACCCAGTCACTCAGGGAGACTGGGGCTGGGCTCGGTAATATTGAGTCAACTGGAAGTTGATGCGACATCACCGGATCTGAGGTCACGGCGTTCGGGGGTCACTCCATGGGGATGAGCGGACCGCAATAGCGCCACTCACAGGCAGAATTCGCTGACCAAGGTAGTTAGAAAAAGCTTTCCTTATCTGTTTTACAGAGATATGGCCACTATTGCAGAGTAGTGAACCACCCCTTTAAGATGCTCATAATTTTTCACTATTATACTTTAGGCTGCTAGTCACAATTCTTTTCCCTGAGAAATACTGGTTTATGAATGATATAATCCAGTATCCATGACTATTGTCAGGGGTTGATCACACTGCCATATATATAATAAACCCACATAGACCCAACAATAGTTATAGCAACTGGGACTTGGAGTGTCCTCACTGCAGTGCCATCACTAAAGGGGATTTTTGGGATCGGACAAATTAGGCCGAAGGTAGTAAATGGTATGTCACAATCTTAGCTACCGATAGTGATTTCAGTCATCTTGTCCTGTGTCTCTGCTGGTCTTTACTTCATGTACCGGCCTTGGGTAGGTTGGCTCCCTTTAATATTTTCTAGACAATTCTTCACAAGACAGAGGATAAAATGTGTTCTTTTGGCCTCCCTCTGCCTGGTATGCACCTGCATGCTAATTTTTCTGGCTGCGCTTGATGTCACTGTATAGTACCACGAGATATAGGTGTAGCCTTACTCAGGGGCGGGTATATCATTGGTGCAACCTAGTAAGGGGGCCCTTTTCTACTTCTAAAACAGAGAGAATTGTGAATTTTGATGAGTTATTGGACTGAAAAGGGCCCATATATTTTTTTTTTTTTTTGCACAGGGGCCCCTGTCTGTGTCTCTGCCAGTGGCCTTACTAACTTATCCATGTAGCAAAAAGAAAAAAAACGCACCTTAAGTCCTATAATGCCAAAGCTGATTTTACACGGTTTAGCCTCCACTTTTTTGGGCTCCAGATTAAATTTGAGATGGTCATTGAGTGCTATGAAGCAAAGAGTTCAATGTCGCAGACAAAAATGCAGCTGTCTATGGAGACCTGAATTTGGAGGCTAAACGTAATGTAGAAAACAGCGGAAGATGCGTAATATTGTGAGATTTCACAGACAAGGAATGGAGTCTAGTTTTTACACTCTTGTCCACCCTTTTACCTTTTACTGTTACTTACAATTTATATTAAATATTACATCTTGCGCTTTCTTACCATTTGAAAAACTTATATGCACAATCTAAGCTTCCTTTTGGATTTTAATATCCACTTTAAAGGCCTTTTAAATATTTTAGCTCTTTACTAAGCGTCACTTTTGTATGACATTCCCCCCCCCCCCCCCCCCCCCTAATTTAAAGGAGGTTGTCCACCTGTTTCAGGTTGCAAAGTAGCCAAAAAAGTTAAAGTAAAGAATACTCAAATAGTGACCTCCTGTGTCACCCCCTCTGGTGCCACAATCTGGCCTCCTCTATTTAGCAATTTATTTTTTTTTTAGCAGAATTCTGCATATTAGATGTACTTACATCTGTGGAATGAGCGTTATATGCTTTATAGCCGTTGTTAGTGCACCCTTGAGGTCTGTGTACATGACCCAGCCAGCAGCATTAAACAATCCGACAATCAGCTGTTTTTTTGCATTATCAGCGGGCGTTTAATAGCCTGTATAGGCAGAAGTCACTTCAGATGCCCACTAAATGATCAGTAATAGATTGTGTTTGCATTGGCCGCTATTGTTCTTGGTAGCTCAAGTACTGTTTACATTGAACGATGCGCTGCCAAAAACAATGAACTTTTGTGCAACACAAGATAATTTCACCCGATGATTGCAGGCCCTGTCATACACGAGATCGCTAACGAGATTGTTGCTGAGTCAGTTTGTGACACCTCAATCATCTCGCCAGCGATCGCTGGTAGGTGTCACACATAACGAGATCAGGCCCCTGCTGTGAGATCGCTAGTCGCTGCTGAATGGTCCGGACCATTTTCTTCAAAGGTGATGTCCTTCTGGGCAGGGCACATCGCTGTTTGACACCTACCAACGACCTCCTAACACAGTCCCAACGCCCGCCGAGATTGTTATACAGGTCGCTGATCGCTACTGGATCGTTGGTAAGGTCTGACTGTGTGACTTCTCACCAGCGACTTACCAGCGATCCTTATCAGTTTGTATCGTCGGGATCTCTGGTAAGTCGTTGTGTGTGACTGGGTCTTGAGCATTTTGATCGTTAATTAGGTAATTGGCAGCCGATTTACACTGAAAGATTAGTGAGAAACAAGCGTTCCTAGAAACACTCATTTATGATAATGTTGTAGCCTTACTCACCTGGCTCTCCCATAGACAGTAGCTCTCCACAACTGAGCATCTCTGTTCTGAGAGCTGCTTGCAGACATGTCTGATATTGGGCATACTGGTTCTTTAGCCCCCATACAACTTACTGTCTGGTGATCCTATCAACCTTTTGGGTCAGTTGGACCCACGGAAATACCTTTAGCCTGCCATGTTTATAGATTATTATTCCACTGATCTGACCTGATGTTCAGCAGCTTTGTGGCTGATCATAGGCCTCTTTGAATGGTCATGCTAAGGTTTTCCATACTCCCTATTGGTACGGTGAGATGACCCAGTCTGAAAAGCTAACTGGAGAGGTGCGAGGGAGTCACTAAGTGCCTTACACTGCAAACAAAAAATGCCTTAGTTTCAGGCCATCCTATTCCTATTGCTGAATGTTTGCCTTAGATATCCCCAAAGCTGTGCCTTACACCAGAGCCTTGGAGAGTGCATGAACAGAACTGATGAGCGGACTCCTCGGCCCATTTCCCTCACTTCACGGTCACCTTTGTTTCTCTTCCGAGGCTGGACCTCGTGCGATAATCCCTTGCCTACTTCTGTGCAGTGTGGTCTGTTGGCCACTAGATGCTTTTATTTCTAGCTTCTAACTTAGATGAGTTTTGCAAAAATATTTAAACCTACCCCTCCCACCCCTAAAAAATACAATGATTTACAGATGTTCTTTTCTGATGTTATAAAAATATATATAATATAAATATACACTCCTTATTGGACTATTGTCTTGTATAAGTTTGGATTTACATGATGTAAAAATTGGTGCGTTTTAAGCTGTGATTTTCAAAAATGGTGCCAAAAGTAAGCGTTTTCACCCATTTATTAATCAGATTTGTAGTGTCCAGATTGATTTTAGATCTCCGCCATCTCGGGTATAGGGATCAGGTTTTAAGCTCTAGTCCTGTCGGTTTTTTGGATACAGTATGTGTTTCCAGTATTATCTCCTTTTATTTTAACACCAAGCAGCTGGACACCAGTGATAATCTGTATGGTGCATATATGTTGTCAGTAGAACATATTCTGAGAACTATTTTGAGCAGTTATTTAGCAGTAAAAGAGAGCTGATTTGTTAAAAAGTATATTTCAATTGTTTGCTTAAGTTTTAATTCTGCTTCATTTTTTCCAGAAGGCAAAGCTGGAAGCCAAGTTACATCAGACTACAGCGGCCGCTGCCGCAGCTGCCTCTGCTGTGGGGCCGGTTCACAACTCTGTGCCTTCCAACCCGGTGGCTGCACCCGGGTTCTTCATCCATCCATCCGACGTCATTCCTCCCACCCCAAAAACGACTCCTCTCTTTATGACCCCTCCACTTACACCACCTAACGAGGCTGTGAGTGCCATCCATGCAGAGCTTGCCCAGCTGTTCACTGGCACAGTCATGGATTCTCCTCCTCCCATCCTTGCTGGACATGGCAAAAATACTAACAAATCTAGAGGGGTAAGTAATTGTTTTAACTGCCTAATTATCCAACTGCTTTTAGCTGGGAAGTATAATTTGTTGCAGATTTCAGTGAAAACACGAGAGCAAATCTTGTGAGCAGGAGAACTGTGCAGTCGGTGGGGAAGGCTGCACTGATCGGCAGGCACTTCAGAGATCGGCTCTGAACTGGTTTCATAGTAAAACATAGATGTGTAACCGGCCAGTCATGTCCACATTTATTCCCGCTCCTGCCCAAGATCAATCTCCTGACAGGTTCCTCTTTATTTTTATTTTTTTTCTCTAACTTTCGACACGTTCTGTTTTAGACTCAACTGGGCTCGGGTCTGGCACTAGCGATCTCTCATGCTTCTCATTTTCTACAGCCGCCGCCTCATCAGTCCATTATTATTGAGAGAATGCATTCTGGTAAGAAGATTGTGTCATAAATTATTTTATTTTTTGATTATTTGTTTTAATCTTTAAGCCCTGATTTCTGAATGAGATGTTTTGCAATGACATTTGTCTTTATATGTTTGTGTCCTCAGGTGCTAGAAGATTTGTGACTTTAGATTTTGGCAGACCTGTGCTCCTCACGGATATTCTTATTCCCACCTGTGGTGATCTGGCCTCTTTATCGATTGACATTTGGAGTTTGGGCGAAGAAGTAGATGGGAGAAGATTAGTCGTTGCAACGGACATCAGCACCCATTCACTCATTTTACATGACTTGTTACCACCACCTGTCTGCAGGTTTATGAAGGTAAAGATAGTCTATATCTCTTAATGTTGACTTTTCTCCAGGTGTACTGCTATGTCCACACCATTTTTAGAAGTCCGCCGTTTAATGTATATGCTTTGGAAAGCTACCATTATGTATATTAAAGGGAACGGGTCACCAGGTTTTCGACATACAAAGTATGTCCACCCCCTTATACTCTTATATACAGCATTTTAGAATGTAGTAAATAGGTTTCCAAGCCGATCTGCATATAGTAAAAAAGACATTGTTATATTCACCTACGGGGCAGTACGGCCCAATGAGTGTTGCTGATCATGATGTGGCGCCTACTCTCTTCTTACCATTGCCGCTCTCCTTTCCTGTTTTGTGTGGAGGATGCATTCTGCATCATCCACATAGTATCTTCCATTGTGCCCCTGCGTACGTGCAGTTCTTTCTGCCCTGCTACTTGCAGAGCAAAGTATTATAGTGCGCATGCGCCGATGGTCTTTGGCCCTTCCCTGCATATACTCATTACAATACTTTGCTCTGCCCTCGGTAGGGCGTAGAGAAATACGCCTGTGCAGTAGCTTGATGGGGAGACTGGGTGGATAACGTAGGATGTGTCATCCACACAAACCAAGAAGAGAAGTGCCGGATGAAGACTAGTGACGCCAATTAGGGTTGGCCATCCCCGTAGGAGAGTATAATGAAAAGGTGTTTTTTTTTTTTTTCTTCATCGTTCCTTATGGGAGACCCAGACCATGGGTGTATAGCTTCTGCCTCCGGAGGACACACAAAGTACTACACTAAAAGTGTAGCTCCTCCCTCCGAGCATATACACCCCCCGGATGACAAATCCAACCAGTTCAATGCTTTGTGTTCAGGAGGTCACACACACACATGCATTCTCTGATTTTTGATTTTTGATTTCAAAGATTTGGAAGAAAAGCGGGTCCAATCTGGACTCCCGGCATGTCCCTTCTCACCCCACTGTGTCGGCGGTGCTGTTAAGGTTGATTTTACAAGGCTGGAGCCTTCACATGCCGCGCTCCTTCACCATCCCCTGCCTGAGGCTCTGGCTTGAAGTGGGAGCCATCACGGTTCTCACTGCTTTGCAGGAGACCGGTCTCCATCCGCAGCCCTTTCAGGTTCCTGCCGGACGGAGCGCTCACTCCCCAGGGACCTGGCCCTGCGTCTCATAAGCTAAGTATTGAGACGTTATTCAGGGGTCCCTTGTACATGTATTGTGGGGAGAGTGTGTTTTGTTCACTTGCTGTGATTTCCGGCCGGTTCTCTGTTTTTTTCCTGAGAACCGCGCCCAGGGTGCCTGCTCGTCGGCCGCATGGAAAAATCTAGGCCCCGGCTTCAGATGCGGCCTAGTTTCGTTTTCAGTGCCCTGCATGTCAGTCATGCAGGGGAACAGTGCGGCGCCGCCCACCGGCCGTTCAGCAGAGGGGAGGACACTCCTCTCTGAGGAGATGTTTCCCTCCCCTGTATTTCTCCTTGGCCCTCCGGTTCCCGCTCCTGGACTAAACCCCGCCCCCCCTCCTCACTCCGGCGCCATTTTATCAGCGTTCTCACACTGATCGGCGCTGGCTGCTGCAGTTTCTGCATCTGTCTGGGGGTCCGAGCTGTGGAATCCGGAGGGCACACAAAAAGCAGTCTGGTAAGCCACAACCTCTGGTTGTGGACATTATTATACACTCTCTGGGGGTCATTCTGAAGGAGTGTGTTCTTTACTGCAGAGCCTCCACCTCAGCAGCATGTCTCTCACTAGGAGCAAGGCTGCAAGGCTTTACTCTATATGCACTGCATGTAAGCTCATACTGCCTGAACCGAGCACATATCCACATTGTGATGCCTGCTCTAACATGGTGGTGCCTCAGCCTGGAGCCTCCCCAGGGGTCTCTCCGGCTGCTCCAGCCCCGGTGGCTGAACCCCCGGCTTGGGTAGCATCGTTAAAGCTATCTCACAGTCCTTTGCCGACTCCATGGGACAGTTGTCCCGGACTCTGCTGACCATGCATCAGCCCCCTTCTCAGGGCGCCTCTGCTGTTCCGACTCGCTCTGCAGAGCTCACAGAGGATTTTTTATCTGTTCCCGGACCCCGTCCTCCTAAACGGAGACGCAGGGACTCTTCTCCCTCCTCGTCCCACGGCTCTGATTCACGAGCCGAATTGCAGGGCGAGGAGGATGCCTTTACTGTGGGCTCGGACGCTACCTCTATGTACCCCATTGATCTATCCGAGGGTGATGCGGATGTTAGTGACTTGATTGCGTCCATTAACTCCGTACTGAACCTCAATCCACCAGTGTCAGAGGAACAAGCCTCTCTGGTAGAAAAACACCAGTTTACCTCACCTAAGAGAGCAAGGAGTATGTTTTTTAACCACTCCAGTTTTCAGGCCACTGTGACCAAGCCCAGGGCCTGTCCTGACAAACGCTTCCCAAAGCGTAGTTCTGATGACCGTTTTCCCTTTCCACCAGAAGTGGTCAAGGAGTGGGCTCAGTCACCAAAGGTGGATCCTCCGGTGTCTAGAATCTCAGCCCAGACAGTTGTATCTGTGGCCGATGGCACCTCACTTAAGGATCCCACTGACCGCCAGGTTGACCTTCTGGCCAAATCTGTATATGAGGCGGCAGGGGCCTCGTTCTCCCCGTCTTTTGCAGCAGTGTGGGCTCTTAAGGCAGTCTCTGCTTCTCTGGCGGAGTTACATTCCCTCGCCAGGGACTCTATACCCGAAATGGTTGCCTTAACTTCCCAGGCTTCGGCTTTTTCATCCTATGCCATGTCTGCCATTCTGGAGGCTTCTCACCGCACGGCGGTGGCTTCCGCTAATTCACTCGCGATCCGCAGGATCTTGTGGCTTCGAGAATGGAAAGCAGACGCTTCTTCCAAGAAGTACCTTGCTGGGCTCCCCTTTGCTGGGTCCCGGCTGTTCGGTGAACAACTGGATGAAATTATTAAGGAAGCTACTGGCGGGAAGAGTACTTCCTTGCCACAAACTAAAACCAGGAAACCTGTCCAGGGCAGGAACCAGTCGAGGTTTCGTTCCTTTCGTTCCTCTAACTGGTCATCCTCTAAGCCCTCAGCTTCGTCCACTAACTCAGCCAAGGATCGAAAACCCAGCTGGCGCGCGAAGCCGCGTCCTCAGAAGAATGGAGGAGCCGCTGCCACTAAGGCAGCCTCCTCTTGACTATCTGGCTGCGCCAGCAACGTCCTTGGTCGGTGGCAGGCTCTCCCACTTTGGCGACGTGTGGTTCCAACACGTCTCCGATCAGTGGGTGCGGGATATCATCTCCCACGGCTACAGGATAGAATTTTCTTCCAGCCCGCCAAACAGATTTTTTCTGTCCACTCCCCCCTGCTCCAAAGCCGCCGCCTTCTCACAGGCCGTGGCATCCGGTACATATCATTAGACCGCTCCCATAGCATCAATTTGACTTCTTAGATGTCACAGTCAATAGGATCTGCAGCATCTTTAGTAGTCAAATACAAGAGGGGAGGAGCCTTTCATCTCATTGCTTCTCTTTCATATGAGATTGGGAGAATGTGTTGCAAACACAATCAAGTAATCGCAGGTTCAAGTCCCCTAAGGCAGCAAATTGAGCCATTTAAAACAAAAAATAAAATTCCAGAAATGTTTAACAAGCAAAAAAAAATTAAAAATTCGAAGTCTATTTCTTCCTATTCTGTAAATGCAAAAAATACATCTTAAACATTAAAGAAGTGGTAATTCCCACCTTTTTAAAATCCTGAAATGTTTGAATATTACATTATTTATGCCACACCGTGAACAACATAAATATAAGTGATATAGCATTGCCACAGCATGGTGGATTCAAAGAAAATGAAAACGGAACACCATAGCATAATTGCATTTTCCCCTTCCCACCCCACAAAGTCTCATCCCCCAACACATATTTTTTTTTTTTTTTTAAAGGATATTGTGTAGTAAATTAACCAGTTCAGGACCATGTAATTAACCCCATTCATGACCAAACACATTTTCAGCCTGGTTTGCACATTTAAACGCCTTTTTTTCCCCCAAAAAATATGTATTTGGATATAAATGAATGAGAACATTTTTTTTCTTTATCAAGGAAAGATGTGCAAAAATTTTTTTTAGATTCCTTTCCCTTTTTCTTTATCGTTCCTTTGGGAGACCCAGACCTTGGGTGTTTAGCTTCTGCCTCCGGAGGACACACAAAGTACTACACCTAAAAGTGTAGCTCCTCCCTCTGAGCTTATACACCCCCTGGTGAGCCAGTCACACCCAGTTTATCGCTTTGTGTTCAGGAGGCATACATCCACACATGCATTCTCATATGATTTTTTCTTCGGCGCTCCATTGGGAGACCCAGACGATTGGGTGTATAGCTACTGCCTCCGGAGGCCACACAAAGTATTACACTAAAAAGTGTAAGGCCCCTCCCCTTCTGGCTATACACCCCCAGTGGGATCACTGGCTCACCAGTTTTCTGCTTTGTGCGAAGGAGGTCAGACATCCACGCATAGCTCCACTGTTTTTAGTCAGCAGCAGCTGCTGACTATGTCGGTTGGAAGAAAAGTGGGCCCATATGGGGCCCCCAGCATGCTCCCTTCTCACCCCACTTTTGTCGGGTGTTTGTTAAGGTTGAGGTACCCATTGCGGGTACGGAGGCTGGAGCCCACATGCTGTTTTCCTTCCCCATCTTCCCTCAGGGCTCTGGGTGAAGTGGGATCTTACCGGTCTCCAGGCACTGAGACCGGGCTCCATCCACAGACCCGGAGAACCTGCTGGATATGGAGCTGGGTATCGTCAGGGACAGGGCCCTGCTACATTAAGGTACTCTGTGTCCCCGTACACATCGCGCACACACACACCAGCATTGCTGGGAGTGTTAGTGCGCCAGGGACAACAGCGCGGAGCGCTTGTGCTATTATTCACTGCAGC
Source organism: Anomaloglossus baeobatrachus (assembly GCF_048569485.1). NCBI lineage: Eukaryota > Metazoa > Chordata > Amphibia > Anura > Aromobatidae > Anomaloglossus > Anomaloglossus baeobatrachus. The sequence continues at coordinate 146,098,249 of NC_134355.1, read as the reverse complement.
TTAGCTGAGTGAATTTATGTGTTAGAAACTGCCGCGCCGGCCGCTGCGGGGTGTTTTTCACTGTGGCGCGGCTGGGACTTGTGGTGCGCCGGGGACTTCCGCGCTGGCCGTGCACGCGGACGGCCGCGCTTATTACTCGAGTCCCCGGCTTTGCGGCCTAGTTTTCGCTTCGTTCCCGCCCCCAGCCCTGCCAGTCAGGGGAGGGGCGGGACGCTGTACAGACAGTCAGCGCCGAGAGCTGGAGTCTGCTTTGCATTCTCCAGCCCCCTTCACTGGACACAGTGGGACGCCGGTTTCCCGCTCTTGTCTGGGGCACGCCCACGGCCCGCCCCTCTTCACAAGACGCCGGCGGCCATTCCTGCACGCAGTCTGGGCTGGAGAAGGGAGACAAGCTCTGGGCAACCAGTCACAGGATTCGGGCGACCACACACCCGCTTTTGTGCGGGCGGTAAGCGGCACCTGAAGTGCTGACCCCACTAATGCCATTTGTACTTTATGCCTAGATGGCTAGCCTACAGCAGCAAAAAGCAAGGGTGCTAGGGCACAGGCTTTCTAGGCTGCTTGTATTGCATGTGCTGAAGTGTTCATTTGTACTTCATGCTGGTATGCTATACACTGCACAGTACGGTCGCTATTCTTGCCCATATACTCCTAGATGGCTAGACAACTGCAGCAAAAAAGCAAGGGTGCTAAGGCACAGGCTTTCTGTGCTGCTTGTACTGCATGTGCTGAAGTGTTCATTTGTACTTTCTGCTTGTATGCTATACATTGCATTGTACGGTCGCTATTCTTGGCTATATACTTCTAGACAGCAGCAAAAAAGCAAGGGTGCCGTGGCACAGGCTTTCTATGCTGCTTGTACTGCACGTGATACTGTTCCACACGGCAGGTTCCACTGTCCCCATTGTGTGCAATGCTCCCCTGTAGCACTTGGTCAGCCGGGGTCTCTGCTAGAGGTGGCCAAAGGAACCACCTGTGAACCCTGTCCAGGGACAGGGACGGAGTTGCAGTTTTGGCTGATAGATTGTCTGTGACTGTGACTAACATCTTAGAGACTGTGCAGTCTAGACGGACCATGGGCAATGTTGATACAATGCTCCCGGGCCACCCTCATTTCGAACAAATCAGTGCTCCGGGGGGGTCCCATGCATCCCAGGGCGCAGGCTCTGACAACAGTCCCAGACAGCCTAAGCGAGCTCGCTGGGAGCGGCACTCGGCTTCATCACATGGTGAGGCAGACGTAGCGGATCAGGACTCTGATCCTGAGACCGCTCTCAATCCGGATACACCGGATGGTGACGCCATAGTGAATGATCTTCTAGCGTCCATCAATGGAATGTTGGATATTTCTCCCTCAGCTCCTCCGGTGGAGGAGTCAGCTTCGCAGCAGGAGAAATTCCTTTTTCAGTATCTCAAGCGTATATTGAGTACTTTTCCGGCCACTCTGACTTCAGAGAAGCAACCGGAAACACCACGCTTATCCAGACAAGCGTTTCTCCACACGTCTTTAGGATACACGTTATCCCTTTCCCCCTGACGTGGTCAAGCGCTGGACCCAGTGTCCAAAGGTGGATCCCCCAATCTCCAGGCTTGCGGCTAGATCCATAGTTGCAGTGGAAGATGGGACTTCACTTAAAGATGCCATTGACAGACAGATGGTCCTCTGGTTGAATTCTGTCTATGAAGCTATCGGCGTGTCGGTTGCTCCGGCATTCGCAGCCGTACGGGCATTCCAAGCTATTTCAGCTGGTCTTGCGCACGTGGACACTGTCACATGTACATCTGTGCCGCAGATGGCGTCCTTAACCTCGCAATGTCTGCATTGCGACTTGCGCTATTAATGCTGTCCTGCACTCTACGAGCCGTACGTCAGTGGCGTCCGCCAACTCCGTGGTTTGTACGCAGAGCCTTGTGGTTGAGGGAATGGAAAGCAGATTCTGCTTCCAAAAAAGTGCTTAACCAGTTTGCCATTATCTGGGGACAGACTGTTTAGTGAGCGATGGATGAAATCCTTAAACAGTCCAAGGGTAAGGACTCTTCCTTACACCAACCCAGATCAAACAGCACCACAACAGAGGAAGGGACAGTCGAGGTTTCGGTCCTTCCCAGGCTCGGGCAGGTCCCAATTGTCCTCGTCCAAAAGGACTCAAAAGGCTCAGAGAGGCGCAGATTCCTGGCGGGCTCAATCACGCCCAAGGAAGGCAGCCGGAGGAACCGATACCAAGGCGGTTTCCTCATGACGTTCAGCCCTCTCTCTCCGCATCCGCGGTCGGTGGCAGACTCCCGCTTGGCGACATTTAGCTGCCACAGGTCAAAGACCGGTGGGTGAGAGACATTTTGTCTCACGTGTACAGGATAGAGTTCTGTTCTCGTCCTCCGACTAGATCTTCAGAACTTCATCACCTCCCGGCCGAGCCGATGCTCTTCTGCAGGCAGAAGGAGTGGTAATCCCTGTTCCTCCTCAGGAACAAGATACGGTTTTTACTTCAATCTGGTTGTGGTACCAAAAGACGACGGCTTTTTCCGTTCCGTTTTGGACCTAAAACTGCTCAACAAGCACGTGAAAACCAGGCGGTTCCAGAGGGAATCCCCCCGCTCCGCCATTGCCTCAATGTCTCAAGGAGGTTTCCTACCGTCAATAGACATCAGGATGCTTATCTCCACGTGCCGATTGCTCCAGAGCACCGGTGTTGGCTACGATTCGCTCTTGAAGACGAGCATCTTCAGTTCGTAGCCCTGCCCTTCGGTCTGGTGACAGCCCCACGGCTTTTCACCAAGTTTATGGCAGCAGTGGGAGCACTCCTGCACTCTCAGGGTCACTCTGTGATCCCTTACTTGGACGATCTACTCGTCAAGGCACCCTCTCAAGAGGCATGCCAACACAGCATGAACGTGGCGCTGGAGACTCTCCAGAGTTTCGGGTGGTTCATAAACTTTTTAAAGTTAAATCTGACCGACCCAATCGCTGACATATCTTGGCACGGAGCTTCACACTCTCTCAGCGATAGTGCAGCTCCCGCTGGTCATACGGCGTTCACTACAGACGGGGGTGCAGTCTCTCCCTCAAAGCCAGTCACACCCCTTAAGACGCCTCATGCAGAGGCAGTCCCTTTCGTGCAGTTTTCATCTGCGTCCACTTCTATAGGACATTCTTCGCCAATGGGAGGGGAAGTCGACGTCCCTAGACAGGAACGTACCCCTTTCTCAGGCGGGCAAGGACTCTCTTCAGGGGAGTCCACCCTTCAGATCTCTGGAAACCTGGGCAGGGTATCTTGCCCTGCAAGCCTTCCAACAGAGGCTGGAAGGCAAACAGATCCGAATTCAGTCGGACAACTTCGCAGCGGTGGCATACATCAACCACCACCAAGGCGGAACACGCAGTCGGCAAGCCTCCCAGGAAGTCCGGCGGATTCTGATGTGGGTGTAAGACAGAGCATACACCATATCCGCAGTTCACATCCCGGGCGTAGAAAACTGGGAAGCAGACTTCCTCAGTCGCCAGGGCATGGACGCAGGGGAATGGTCTCGGCACCCGGACGGGTGTCAAGAAATCTGTAGCCGCTGGGGGAAGCCGGACGTCGACCTAATGGCGTCTCGGCACAACCACAAGGGCCCGATTTTCATGGCACGGTCTCACGATCAAAGAGCTCTGGCGGCAGACGCCTTAGTTCAGGATTGGTCGCAGGTCCAGCTACCCTATGTGTTTCCCCCTCTGGCACTGTTGCCAGAGGGCTATGCAAGATCAGCTCCGATTGCCGCCGCGCCATCCTCGTCGCCCCAGACTGGCCGAGGAGGTCGTGGTACCCGCATCTGTGGCATCTCACGGTCGGCCAACCGTGGGCACTACCAGACCGGCCAGACTTTCTGTCCCAAGGGCCGTTTTTTCCATCTGAATTCTACGGCTCTGAACTTAACTGTGTGGCCATTGAGTCCTGGATCTTAGCGTCTTCAGGATTATCTCAAGACGTCATTGCCACCATGAGACGGGCTAGGAAGCCGACGTCTGCCAAGATCTACCACAAGACGTGGAAGATATTCTTATCTTAGCGCTCTGCTCAGGGAGTGTCTCCCTGGACATTTGCATTGCCTACTTTTCCTTCCTTCCTGCAATCTGGTTTGGGAAAAGGTTTGTCGCTCGGCTCCCTTAACGGACGAGTCCCAGCGCTGTCTGTATTCTTTCAGAAGCGCATAGTACGACTTCCTCAGGTACGCACGTTCCTGCAGGGGGTTGGTCACATTGTCCCTCCGTACAAGAGACCGTTAGACCCAAGGGATCTGCACAGGGTACTAATTGCTCTCCAGGAGCCGCCCTTTGAGCCTCTGAGGGATGTTTTTCACTTTCTCGACTGTCACAGAAAGTGGCCTTTTTGGTAACGGTCACGTCTCTTCAGAGAGTGTCCGAGCTAGCAGCGCGGTCATCCAAAGCTCCTTTCCTGGTGTTTCACCAAGACAAGGTACTGCTGCGCCTTATTCCGGGGTTTCTCCCTAAGGTGGTATCCCCCTTTCATCTCAGTCAGGATATCTCCTTACCTTCCTTTTGTCCTCATCCAGTTCATCGATATGAATTGGATTTGCATTTGTTGGATCTGATGAGAGCGCTCAGAATCTACTTTTCCCGCACGGCGCCCCTGCGCCGCTCGGATGCACTCTTTACACTTGTCGCTGGTCAGCGCAAAGGGTCGCAGGCTTCCAAAGCCACCCTGGCTCGATGGATCAAGGAACCAATTCTTGAAGCCTACCGTTCTGCTGGGCTTCCGGTTCCATCAGGGCTGAAGGCCCATTCTACCAGAGCCGTGGGTGCGTCCTGGGCATTACGACACCAGGCTACGGCTCAACAGGTGTGCCAGGCAGCTACCTGGTCGAGTCTGCACACTTTCACCAAACATTATCAGGTGCATACCTATGCTTCGGCGGACGCCAGCCTAGGTAGAAGAGTCCTGCAGGCGGCAGTTGCCTCCCCGTAGGGGAGGGCTGTCTTTGCAGCTCTAACATGAGGTATTTCTTTACCCACCCAGGGACAGCTTTTGGACGTCCCAATCGTCTGGGTCTCCCAATGGAGCGCCGAAGAAGAAGGGAATTTTGTTACTTACCGTAAATTCCTTTTCTTCTAGCTCCTATTGGGAGACCCAGCACCCGCCCTGTTGTCCTTCGGGATTTTTGGTTGTTTTTCGGGTCCACATGTTCATGTTGAATGGTTTTCAGTTCTCCGATGTTACTTCGGAGTGAATTTGTTTAAACCAGTTATTGGCTTTCCTCCTTCTTGCTTTTGCACTAAAACTGGTGAGCCAGTGATCCCACTGGGGGTGTATAGCCAGAAGGGGAGGGGCCTTACACTTTTTAGTGTAATACTTTGTGTGGCCTCCGGAGGCAGTAGCTATACACCCAATCGTCTGGGTCTCCCAATAGGAGCTAGAAGAAAAGGAATTTACGGTAAGTAACAAAATTCCCTTCTTTTTTTTTTTTTGGAAAGAGATTGAAGAAGTGCGGGTCCACGTCTGGACCCACAGCATGTCCCTTCTCACCCCACTGTGTCGGTGGTGTTGTAAGGTTGATTTCCAAGGCTGGAGCCTTACATGCCGTGCTCCTTCACCATCCCTCCTGGGCTCTGGCTTGAAGTGGGAGCCAGCGCGGTCTCCATGCCTGGCAAGAGACCGGTCTCCATCCACAGCCCTTTAGGACTCTGCTGGACCGGAGCACTTATCCCCAGGGACCTGGCCCTGCGTCTCAGCAGCTAAGTACCTGAGACGTTCATATGTTGGGGGTCCCTGTTCTTTATTGTATGGGGAGAGTGTGCTTACTGTATTTATTTTGGCATTTCCGGCGGGTTCTCTAGCTTTCGCCCGAGAACCGCGCCGATTGTGCCTGCGCGTCGGCCTCGACGCTCAAATTTAGGCCCCGGCTTTGCCGGAGGCCTAGTTTCTGTTAACTGCCCTCGCATGTCACTCATGCAGAGGGACAGGCACGGCTCCTCCCGGCGGCCGTCCTGCACAGGGGAGGGACACTCTCCACTGCTGGGCGTGTCTCCTCCCCTGCAGGTCTCTATGGCCCTTCAGATCCCGCTTTCCTACAGGAACGCCCCCAAGTCCCACCCCCTCTCTTCGCGCCGACGGCTATTTTCTCAGACAGGGTTCACTCTGCGCTGGGCCATCCTGCACTCTGCATCCCTGCTGAGGTGCTGTGCATTGGGGGTCCGGGCTTCGGTATCTGGAGGGCACACAACACCGCTTCCAGCGGTCTGGTAAGCCACAGCCGGTCACTGGTTGTGGACCTCTGTATATACTCCCTGGGGTTCATTCTCTTTGTAGAGTCCCCACTCCAGCAGCATGTCTCACACGAGGAGCAAGGCTCCAAAGCTTTATACTGTATGCGCTGCATGTAAGCTCCTGCTGCCTGAACCGAGCACCTATCCACATTGTGATGGTCTGCTCTAACTTGGCGGTGCCACAGCCTGGAGTCTCACCCCCAGTGGTCTCTCAGGCTGCTTCTGCACCTGTGGCTGAACCCCCGGCCTGGGTAGAGTCCTTCTCTAGGTCTATCTCCCAGTCTTTTGCTGAGTCCATGGGACTTCTGTCCAGGACTTTGATGAATATGCATCAGCCCCCTTCATAGGGTGCTTCTACTGCTCTTGCTAAGGGTCCCTTAGGATCTCTATCATCTGACCTCCGTCCACCGGAGCTCACAGAGGATTCATCATCAGGGCCCAGACCCCGTCCTCCTAAGAGGAGGCGCAGGGTTTCCTCTCCCTCCTCATCCCGCGGCTCTGATTCAAGAGCTGACTCGCAGGATGAGGAGGATGCCTTTACAGGGGGCTCGGAGGCTAACTCCATGTACCCCATTGATCTTTCCGAGGGTGACTCAGATCTTAGTGACTTGATTGCTTCCATTAATTCTGTACTGGATCTCAATCCGCTAGTATCAGAGGAGCAACCCACTCTGGCAGAAAAGCACCAGTTTACCTCGCCTAAGAGAGTAAAGAATGTGTTCTTTAACCACTCCAGTTTTCAGACCGCTGTGACCAAACCCAGGGCCTGTCCTGACAAACGCTTCCCAAAGCGTGGTTCTGATGACTGTTTTCCCTTTCCACCTGAGGTGGTCAAGGAGCGGGCTCATTCCCCAAAGGTAGACCCCCCGGTGTCTAGGCTCTCAGCCCGGACCGTTGTGTCGGTGGCTGATGGCACCTCCCTTAAGGATTCCACTGACCGTCAGATTGACCTTCTGGCCAAATCCGTGTATGAAGCGGCGGGAGCCGCGTTTTCCCCAACTTTTGCAGCAGTGTGGGCTCTCAAAGCCATCTCTGCTTCTCTAGAGGAGATGCATTCTCTCACCAGGGAATCTATGCCCGAGATGGTTGCCTTAACTTCTCAAGCTTCAGCTTTTTCATCTTATGCCATGTCTGCCATGCTGGAGGCTTCTCACCGCACTGCGGTGGCTTCGGCTAATTCCCTCGTTATCCGCAGGATCTTGTGGCTTCGAGAGTGGAAGGCAGATGCTTCTTCAAAGAAGTACCTTGCTGGGCTCCCTTTTGCTGGTTCCCGGCTGTTCGGTGAACAGCTGGATGAAATTATTAAAGAAGCTACTGGCGGGAAGAGTACTTCCATGCCACAAACCAAGACCAGGAAACCTGCCCAGGGTAGGAATCAGTCGAGGTTTCATTCCTTTCGTTCCTCCAACTGGTCGTCCTCTAAGCCCTCCGCCTCGTCCGCTAACTCAGCTAAGGACCAGAAATCCAACTGGCGCCCAAAAGCGCATCCACAGAAGACCGCAGGAGGTTCTGCCACTAAGGCAGTCTCCTCGTGACTCTCTACCCGCTCCAGCAACGTCCTTAGTCGGTGGCAGGCTCTCCCACTTTGGCGACGCTTGTTTTCAACAAGTCTCCGATCAGTGGGTGAGAGATATCATCTCTCACGGCTACAGGATAGAATTCTCTTCCAGCCCGCCAAACAGATTTTTTTCTCTCAACTCCCCCCTGCTCCAAGGCCGCCGCCTTCTCACAGGCCGTGGCAGCCTTGCAGGCCAACGGAGTAATTGTACCAGTTCCCGCCCGGGAACGGTTCAGAGGTTTTTACTCAAACCTCTTCCTAGTTCCCAAAAAGGACTGTACCTTCCGGCCCATCCTGGATCTCAAGCTTCTCAACAAGCATGTTCGGGTGCGGCACTTTCGCATGGAGTCTCTGCGATCAGTCATTGCCTCAATGACCCAAGGGTATTTCCTGGCGTCCATCGACATCAGAGATGCCTATCTACATGTGACAATTGCAGTTTCACACCAGCGTTGGCTACGTTTTGCAATAGGAGAAGATCATTTCCAATTCGTGGTTCTCCCCTTCGGGTTAGCCACGGCCCCTCGGGTATTCACCAAGGTCATGGCAGCAGTGATTGCGGTTCTGCACCTCCAGGGGTTGGCAGTGCTCCCTTACCTGGACGACCTTCTAGTCATGTTGGGGGAGACCTCCCGGTCTCTCAGGGTCACGGAGGTGAATTTCAAATCAGAACTGCGCAGATGTATATGAATCAGGAAAATGACCACACAGAGAAACGTGTCTCTATTTGGGAGAAGTGGATGCCTTCTGCCAGTGTATTCAAAAGCATAACATTTTATACAGCTTTTTGGACAGTCCTGTAAAACAACATTCCTTTAAGGCATTCAGGTGTGTCTGGGAAGAGAGGAAAGTCTATTCAAGAATATTGCTTAATCATGAGTCTAACCGGTTTTCCAAGACTGGAAGAAGACATTGAAGAATGTCACTTTACTAATTTATGAGACTGCAAACTCATTACTTAGCCCTAAGCATAGTTGGTTTACGTTTACAATCCTTGCAACATTTCATTCAGGTATATGTAAAAAGCAATACATAAAACATAGAAAATACAGATTAATCTTATTATAATATAATATCATACTGGACAAACGATTCATAGCCTAGACCTTCACAGTCCCCCCTTAATAAGATTATCTGTCTACTTACTCCGTGAGGGCTACCCAGAGACTACAGTGTCTTATAGATATGGTATATAGGTGCGTGCTATCATGCTCTTTCCTAGCATCTTCACCTCAGTTCCCACAGAGGGGATCCGGGCCCCATGGTGCCCTTCTATAACAACCTGCTAAGTTTGACTTTGAGTTGTTGAGCTTTGATGGTAACCATTGTGTCAGATTTGGAGGGGGCTACTGGTGTATGTAATACTGAAGAGAAGGTTGCCATGGCTATAGCCTCGTTTGTCCCCTTTTTACAAATCTTCTTACAGCAAGGCAAAATACAGTAAACAATAATTATAGCAAAAAAACAACACTAGAAGGGTTATAATCCCTATATGAATTAGTATCCCTTTCAGAGAGGTCATCCAACTAAACCAGTCACCCCAAGGATTGGTTACCCCTGAATTTTCTTTCAATTCTTTAGTTAGGGAATTTAATTGTTTCAGGGCCTGGGTAACCTTACCATTTGGGCCTGTTTCATCTGGGACATAAGTACAACAGGCCTCTCCTATCATTGCACAGACACCTCCTTTTTCTGCTAATAGCATATCCAGAGCCATCCGGTTCTGGTTGGCCAGCAGAGTAGTCTGACCCAACTGAGTAGCTAACCCAGTTAAGGCGTTCCTGAAGTAATTAACAAATCTCTGTTGATTATAATAGAGATAATTGATCCATGCAACATTCTTATTCACAGTAATAATGGGAAGTAAGGACTTAAATCCTGCTGCTACTTCATCTCTGGCCTTATTCTCATCTGGGACCCCCCTTGGGACTCCAATTACATCAATATATACATGGGGGTCTTCCAATAGGTCATTGTTTGACACAGTTCTACGGGGCCTGGTTCTACCTTGGTTACTTGTTCTTATCTGCTCAAAGGTAACTCCATGATTTACAGGGCTTATTAGGATCGGCATTAACACTTTCATTAGGGCACATTATCCTGACCAAGGAAGTTTGAGTCTAGATCTTATCTTGAGGTTAGCACATAACAAAACAACATTTGCTACACGTTGTCTGTGGTCTTTTCCAGATGTTAAATGAGAAGGAGGATACTTGGTTGGTGCTAGTCCTGTCCAGGGCCGACTCGTGAACCTTGGTGATCTGCTCTTGATAAAGATCCAAAGCTTGATGAGGCTTCATGTGAACAGTTTGAGGCGTTGACTCAGAGAAGCCTTCTGAGATAATGGGTGGAATGGCAGCCGCTCTCTGCTTCAGTTGTTTTAGGTCCATTGGTTTCTGAGGCGAAGATCTTAACTCGCGTGTCACTGCCAGTGCTCAGCAGACTAGGCCGGGGAGACATCAGCCTGGTGGGATGGGCTCTCCCAAAACTTTTCCCAGGATTAGAGGGTTAACAGCTGGCATTTTGTATTAAGGCAAATCAACGAATATATTTATATATGTGTTAGAAGAAAACAAAAGCATTCATGTATATGTATATTGGGCTACATCGACTAAACTACATATAGGGGTCTGTGAAATGGCTGAATTAAGTATTTCAGGTTACTCAATTCTTATGGTGCCAGTCCCCCCTAAAGACTTATTTCTGCCATTTCCGAGTACTAAGGGTACTGTGTTCCCTTAGGAAGAGAGGGAAAGAGATCTGTTGGGAAAACCTGCCTGACTGAACGTTGAGGCATGGGCGGAGAGGGGAAAGGGTTTTCTTCACCGGTTTGAGACTAAAGACTCCTAGACGAGTCCTCACCCTTTGTAGTTGGACTTTCCCATGTCTCAAGGTTCTCTAAGTCCTCTTTTCTACGTATTTTGGCAATGATGGTCTGACACTGTACAGGTCTTTTAAAAAGGATAAATACAAGCAAGACGCTCAGTGTAGCTTCGGTGGGCCGACCCTTCTGCAATGCGACGTGTGAATCCATGTTGCCCTGCCGTCGTGCTTATTGACATGTCTGTGGCTGGATGGCTCATTCTCGCTTGTCCTTTTAGGATCAATCAGTCCCCTGACTGAAGACCACGTGCTCCTGACACTGATTTAAAATCTGGAATTGGAGAATACACCTGTTTATCACACTATTTAGTCAATCATATAAAAAAATTGTACATGCCTGTGATAAACCAAAAAAATATCTTACAAATAGACCTGTTTATCACGAAAAGAAGTTTCCACCTTTCTATAAAAATATACACTTTCTTTACTTCTGTAAACCCATTTTTTTCATACCACCTCCATCATGTGCTTTTCAGCAATAACGTCGCTTTCTGCACTGGAATGATTCTGACCAAACCTGGAAAGAAATTTACACAACACGCACAAACTCACATAAACCTACTCATGGTAGATGTATATGACTAATCTGCAATCACCGGAGCAGTAGAGCGGATGAGGGGAGTGTTTCTACGAGGTCTTTTTAGTTTCTCTACTTTGTATTAAGCACAGGTCTTACAAGACTTGGTGTGTCTGGCCACCTGGGTACTGAGCACTGGTGCCGCCCATATCTTGTCCACCACCACACTTATAATGATCTTTGTCACATGTGTTCATGGGTTACCTGGGCCATTATTGAGTAGAGCACTCATGGCAGAGAAAGCTTACCGCCCTTTATCCACAGACCTTCCTCAGTCACTGGCTCCCTGCGTCTCACACTCCGTTCCTTGCTGAATCGCTTGTTCCTGTAAGGATTTAAAAACACAAGTAGTGACCAATGTCACGGACGTGACAGGAGCCACCAAGGTACTGGTCTGCATTGGTAAAGGACTCTCAACTCTAGGCCCATTCACTGCTTCTTTGCTGTCTGCACCTGTGCGAGAGCCTCCACCTGGGCTCATATGCACTCTACGGTCTTTATAGGGTTTTCACGTCACACTAGAAAAGATCTGCTGCCTATAGCCACATTTGACTATCTTACCCCTTTCCGCTCTACAAACCACAGCAATTGCAAATCTTCATCTCGTTCTCCTATTCCGATGGGAGAGGAGTGGTTCGATTTTTATTACCTCATGTTGTGTAACCTCAGCATATCCAGTGCAGAATCAACCAGCATCTTGGTATCTGGATCCATCTACGAAAAAACTTAAAATCTGCATTAGCAATGGGCTCATCTGAGACATGTTCAAAATCTGACAATTCTTGTTACAGCAGAGCAATCATGAGATATAGGTCTGTCTGCTGTATCCTCCATTACAGATAAAAATATAAAGAAAACTTAATAGACAAACTCAATTGATTAACAAATTAAAAACTTAAAAATAGGTCTATCCCCCCTTTTTGAATTCATTATCCAAAGCATAATTAGATTCAAAAAGTGTGTGTCACCGGAGCTCTACATTTAGGCACAAAAGTCACATTGTATAGATCATACCTAACCGGGAACACCATAAATATGTTATGTGTAGCCTTATAATGGAAAACGATTTCAATGACTTTTCAACCTTTGCTTGAAACACAGAAATCTGCATTACAATCTTTCTATAAAAAGAAAACAGATTATTCAATACATTATATATCAAACACAGAATGCCATAAATCATCCACCGTAAACCAAATTATTAAAATTATTAATAAATTAGATTATTAATAAAGATTATAATAATTAACTAATTGTACACAGCCTGACCTCTATGCTCCAATATCTGCCAATAAATCTAAACATGTCCACAATTTAATTTATTCTGTTTAGATAGAATCAGTAAAATAAAACACTATTGTCAATTACTTTTTCCAATATAATTTACAATGCATTGCTAAAGTAGAGAAAAGTCTCCTTTTTTTTTTTATAGCAAACAATAGGACTACCCCCCCCTGTAAGTTGAAACTTTAGTTGTTTGACCCACAGACTGGAAATACCTGTATTTTGGGTCCACACCCTGAAGCCAATAGCAAACAGGGCTTGTCTTCCCCTGCCATCTCCAGCACAACCACTCATTCATTCATTCATTCATTCATTCATTCATATTAAATCTTTCAGTATTATAAACTTTTACTAACAGCTTTAATTTAATATTTTCAATATAGCAATGGATGTTAACATTTTGATCCCTGAGGCTCACATTGCAAATACTCATTAAATCCAATTTCCTACTAACCTGACACTCTCTTTATGACTGACCCAAGTCCCAAATATTACTTTATATATATTTAACCATGATCTTAGTCTAATTATAGATAAAACACCTTTTTTTCTGTCTGAGTATGTAGTAGTCCACCCAATCTGTTGTTTAAACATTTACACATTACATGGTCTTCTTCACACATCCCCCTCTCACTTCTTTTGTAATAACCATGCCTCGACCACCATGTGCTTCATCCACCATTTTTAGATCTGACCTAAAATAGCACATGGTTTATCATAGTATTGCGGCCTAGAGTCTCCACATCCACAACAAAGTTCACTCTCATCCGGATTTTTCCAGTGACAGCTAGAACAGGCCCATACCACACCATCGCCATTTTTGGTCGCTCACAAGGTACATTTTTATTATATACATAACTCAAAATTCTGTCTTTCTTTTCCCTTTCCCCTTCTACCCAATTCTCTCTATATAGACACTATATAGACTTCTAGAAACCCTTCCCCATGCATTGTTTTTCAAAACACCTTTTTTTTTTTTAGTGTGCTAATCTAGCAAAGTTCTCTGCAACAATATACATTGCTGGAGAATTTTGAGACCTTACAATAGATAACACAGTTTGTATATACTGTACACTAATATCCATGAAAGAAAGGAAAATCAAAATATTAATGAAATACTGGCAGTCTGTATCTCAAGAAATCTAATTCTCCATAATACACGTCTCTGTTGGATCTATTTTTTCTAAATGGATATAATACCTTCCAACATTATTGGGGTAAGTCTTTTATGAATTTTTAGATTAGCTAACACGGTGCAAAAATATGTATTTACTTGCCCCTATTCTATTTTAAGATATAATGCTGCCACACTTTTACAACACCAATTGTTCAAAATTTTCACTTATTTGTACAATAAGGGGTCGACACTTCAGGGACTCAAAGTAACAAATTTTGTACTTGTAAACTCTCTATTCTCACCAGGCTATCCAACATATTCCTCTGATTCTTCCTGAATCGTCTGACCACCTTGTAAAACCATTTGCTGGGCAACTTCCCCCAGCATGATGTAAATTTGAATTAGCTGGGTTAACATACACCCCTGTCTCCTGCACCTTCTTCTTCTATTTCAACCTATCCTTCTGACTGCAACATCTGCGCTACACTTTACCAAACACCTGTGCATCTTCCCACAATCCTTTATCTTTCAACTTCACTTTCTTTCCCTTCAGCGCCGCATTCCATGTGACGGCTATAGCCATCCGCTCCTAGGCAAACCTAACACCTTAGAAATCTCTGAGGCATGGCGCACAACTTTCTTTTCCTCTCTGTCTGTCACTAGTTCTATAACATTCTGCAAACCTTCTCAACTTTCTTTTTCTCCACCTAAGCATTGTTGCTGTCTTGACGGCAGTTGGATTACACTAATTCAAGACTATATGGTGCACGCTACAGTCCGGCCGGCACTGGGGCGTTCCACCCTTACTCTAGCTCCCTCAGCTAAGTAAAAACAAAAGGTGTCCCGTGAAAGGAGGAGGACGTACAAAAATGTCACATACAAGAATGTCCCGCCCTCCGGACTTGGTCAGCTGTACCAATTTATTGTCCTAATCCCTATCTTCGATCACGGGTATCCCCCCCCGTATCCTCAAACTACGGATCGGGTCAGTCTATCCAGCTATATCCAACTGCTGCCGTCTTACTCCCTACAATCCATCCTCCGGATCCCTTGTGACAATTGAAATCCACACCACAGGGTAGGATTCGAGCTACTGGGCCCCCAGCGGGCATCACCACCGAGTCACTATCGGTTACCTTTAACTCCGATGGGGACACAAGGCCTGTCACCCCCCTCCTCTCCAAAAACAACCTTGTCGGCAGTGAATACACAGTATGTAACACTTACCGGGGCTGTTGGTTGATCAGGCCTGTTGGAGCGGAGGGAGGTCCTGGTCCGTGACGTCCAAGGTATCGGGGTGTCCAGGTATCGGGGTGCTCCTTATGGGGGCCCCACGTTGGGCGCCAAACTGTTGGGGGAGACCTCCCGGTCTCTCAGGGTCACGGAGGTGAATTTCAAATCAGAACTGCGCAGATGTATATGAATCAGGAAAATGACCACACAGAGAAACGTGTCTCTATTTGGGAGAAGTGGATGCCTTCTGCCAGTGTATTCAAAAGCATAACATTTTATACAGCATTTTGGACAGTCCTGTAAAACAACATTCCTTTAAGGCATTCAGGTGTGTCTGGGAAGAGAGGAAAGTCTATTCAAGAATATTGCTTAATCATGAGTCTAACCGGTTTTCCAAGACTGGAAGAAGACATTGAAGAATGTCACTTTACTAATTTATGAGACTGCAAACTCATTACTTAGCCCTAAGCATAGTTGGTTTACGTTTACAGTCCTTGCAACATTTCATTCAGGTATATGTAAAAAGCAATACATAAAACATAGAAAATACAGATTAATCTTATTATAATATAATATCATACTGGACAAACGATTCATAGCCTAGACCTTCACAGTCAAGGCTCCATCCAGCGCAGACTGTCAGCGGAGTGTCTCGCTCACTCTCGCCACTCTAGCCCAATTCGGGTGGCTTGTCAATCTTCCCAAATCCACTCTGACTCCGACCCAGAGTCTCACGTACCTAGGGATGCAGTTCGAGACTTTGCCGGCACTTGTGAAGTTGCCCTTAAACAAACAGCTGTCACTCCAGCTGGCGGTGCGCTCTCTCCTGAGGCCCCGCCGTTATACCCTCAGGCGTCTGATGCAGGTGCTGGGTCAAATGGTGGCGTCAATGGAGGCTGTTCCCTTTGCCCAGTTCCATCTGCGCCCCCTGCAGCTGGACATTCTCCGCTGTTGGGACAAGCGGCCTTCCTCCTTACACAAGTTAGTCGCCACAGACCAGGAGCTCTCTTCAGTGGTGGCTTCGGCCCCTCTCCCTGTCCCAAGGGCGCTCCTTCCTGGCCCCGTCCTGGGTGATTCTCACCACGGATGCCAGTCTATCCGGCTGGGGAGCGGTATGTCTCCACCACAGAGCGCAGGGCACTTGGACTCTGTCCGAGTCAGCCCTTTCAATCAATGTGCTGGAAACCAGAGCCGTGCTTCTAGCTCTCCTAGCATTTCACCACCTGTTGGCGGGCAGGCACATTCGAGTCCAGTCAGACAACGCGACAGCGGTTGCCTACATCAATCATCAAGGCGGGACACGCAGCCGCCTGGCAATGATGGAGGTACAACGCATTCTTCAATGGGCCGAGGACTCCAGGTCCACCATATCCGCAGTCTACATCCCAGGCGTGGACAACTGGGAGGCAGATTATCTCAGCCGTCAAAGCGTGGACGGTGGCGAGTGGTCCCTGCACCCGGCAGTGTTTCAGTCGATCTGCCGCAAATGGGGCACTCCGAACGTGGACCTAATGGCATCCCGTCACAACAACAAGGTTCCTGTTTACGTGGCTCGCTCCCACGATCCTCAGGCCTTCGCCGCGGACGCTCTGGTTCAGGACTGGTCCCAGTTTCGTCTGTCCTACGTGTTTCCCCCTCTAGCTCTTTTGCCCAGAGTCCTGCGCAAGATCAGAATGGAGGGCCGTCGAGTCATCCTCATTGCACCGGACTGGCCCAGGCGAGCTTGGTATCCGGACCTGCTCCAACTGTCCGTAGAGATGCCGTGGCATCTCCCGGACCGTCCAGACCTACTCTCGCAAGGTCCGTTTTTCCGCCCGAATTCTGCGGCTCTCAAATGGACGGTGTGGCTCTTGAGTCCTGGATTTTGACGGCTTCTGGTATTCCTCCTGAAGTCATCTCCACTATGACTCGGGCCCGCAAGTCTTCCTCCGCTAAGATCTATCACAGGACTTGGAAAATTTTCCTGTCCTGGTGTCGCTCTAACGGCCATCCTCCTTGGCCATTCTCCTTGCCGACCCTTCTGTCTTTTCTACAGTCCGGTCTGCAGCTAGGACTGTCCCTCAACTCTCTCAAGGGATAAGTTTCAGCTCTGTCAGTTCTTTTCCAGCGGCGTCTTGCTCGGCTGTCTCAGGTCCTCACCTTCATGCAAGGCGCGTCTCACATCATTCCGCCTTACCGGCGGCCCTTGGATCCCTGGGACCTTAACTTGGTTCTCACGGTCTTGCAGAAGCCCCCCTTTGAGTCTCTTAGGGAGGTTTCTTTGTATCGGCTTTCACAGAAAGTGGCCTTTCTGGTTGCCATAAGAGTTAGAAACCGCTATTCAGACTTGAAGATTTACAATCCTTTTTTTTTTCTCCACTTTTTCAGTTATTTCACGCACACTGCTTGTAAGAAATCTTGAAACACCTTTGGGAGGGAGAAGTGGGCATTTTAATAAATATTAACAGCTGACCGCTGTCTCCCACAGCTAAACCAAAGAGATGAGCCAGAGTATAAGTTTGTATACATGCAATGTATAAGAGCAAGTTCGCACTGGGGAACATAAAAGCTATGTGCCCACGGGAGCTTGCTACTGCGGATTTTGCCGCGGAAAACCTGCGGATTTATCTGGATTTTCCAGATAAATCCGCAGGTTTCAGCATGTACAGACACTCCGCAATAAAACCGCAGCATGGAAACAGACAAAGTTGTGCTGCGGTTTTCTGGGATCTCCTGCGGAATGTCCTGCAGATATAACCGCAGGACACTGTCCCCGCGGGCACATAGCCTAACAGACAAAACCTAAGATGGAAACAAAATGAGCATGTATCCTAGGCAGTTAGTAAATAGTAATGGTAGATATAAATAACAAAAGATACTTGGTAAACAGTGTTTTTGATTAAAAAAAAAAAAAGTTAAAGCTATCCCTCTTCAACAAGATGTTCCCCAATCAGGGTGGTCCTATCCTCTAACACAGTATTAAAACCTCACCTTGTGTCAGACTATCTCATGTAGATGGAGGCAGAGCAGGACCGGGCCCGACAGTTCAGATACTTGTCCATGTGAAGTTATGGAAAAGAAAGGCCTAGTTTAAAGAGGGGCGGACACGCATCAGTTTGTACGAAGTACAAGAAACTACAGCAAAACCAAAGAAATGAGCCGGATCATAAGTTGGTATAGATGCAATGTCAATGAGCATATTCTCACTATGGCCATTTAACAGACAAAACCTAAGAGGGACATAAAATCAGCATATGGCCTGCTGTAAGTAAAAAGTAATAGTACATATAAATAACATCTTGCTTAGTAATCACTGTTTGAACATTTAGTTTGCTTACTAACGCTGCTATTGATTGTAAGCCACAGCAGCATTGTGTGCAAGTAGCTTTCTCTGCGTTGACGCATTAGATGTAAAGTGCAGCGTGCGGACCACCCGAATGTATAAAGTCTATGGGCGATCTGGAAGTAGCTTTATAACTACATCTCATCCTGCTAAACACAAGTCCTCATGTGGCCATGTAGACAGAAAAACAGAAGGTTATGGCTCTAAGAATCCAAGGACTGAAAAAATGAAGTAATGGCGTTCTGTTCAAATTTTCTTTGTCGCTCCATTGGGAGACCCAGACAATTGGGTGTATAGCTACTGCCTCCGGAGGCCACACAAAGTATTACACTCAAAAGTGTAAGGCCCCTCCCCTTCTGGCTATACACCCCCAGTGGGATCACTGGCTCACCAGTTTTGTGCTTTGTGCGAAGGAGGTCAGACATCCACGCATAGCTCCACTGTTTAGTCAGCAGTAGCTGCTGACTATATCGGATGGAAGAAAAGAGGGCCCATACTAAAGGGCCCCCAGCATGCTCCCTTCTCACCCCACTCTTGTCGGGTGTTTGTTAAGGTTGAGGTACCCATTGCGGGTACGGAGGCTGGAGCCCACATGCTGTTTTCCTTCCCCATCCCCCTTAGGGCTCTGGGTGAAGTGGGATCCTATCGGTCTCCAGGCACATGAGACCGTGCTCCATCCACAGCTCCTGAGGACTCTGCTGGATAGGAGCCGAGTATCCTCAGGGACATGGCCCTGCTACGTTAAGGTACTCTGTGTCCCTGGGGGGACCGCGCACGGACACACGGCAGCACTGCTGGGTGTGTTAGTGCGCCAGGGACGGCGGCGCTGCCCGCACTAGTGACAATTGGGTGTATAGGCTATGCCTCCGGAGGCCGCACAAAGTATTAAACCAAAAGTGTAAAGCCCCTCCCCTTCTGCGTATACACCCCCCGTGCTCCCACGGGCTCCTCAGTTTTTTGCTTTGTGCGAAGGAGGCAGACATGCACGCATAGCTCCACAGCTTAGTCAGCAGCAGCTGCTGACTATGTCGGATGGAAGAAAAGAGGGCCCATAACAGGGCCCCCAGCATGCTCCCTTCTCACCCCACTCTTGTCGGCGGTGTTGTTAAGGTTGAGGTATCCATTGCGGGTACGGAGGCTGGAGCCCACATGCTGTTTTCCTTCCCCATCCCCCTTAGGGCTCTGGTGAAGTGGGATCATATCGGTCTCCAGGCACTGAGGCCGTGCTCCATCCACAGCTCCTGGGAATCTGCTGGACATGGAGCGGAGTATCCTCAGGGACATGGCCCTGCTACGTTAAGGTACTCTGTGTCCCTGGGGGGACCGCGCACGGACACACGGCAGCACTGCTGGGTGTGTTAGTGCGCCAGGGACGGCGGCGCTGCCCGCACTAGTGCCATCGCACACTACAGCTTGCTGGGTGTGTTAGTGTATTAGGGGACTACCGCGCTAACCGCCGTTGCCATTTTTATTTCGGGCGCGGCTGGGACTTGTGGTGCGCCGGGGACTTCCGCGCCGACCAAGGCTTATATGCCGGCCGCGCTTATCACTCGAGTCCCCGGCTTGCGCGGCCTAGTCTCACTTCGTTTCCGCCCACAGACCTGCCAGTCAGGGTAGGGGCGTGACGCTGCACAGCACGGCAGCGCTGAGAGCTGGAGTATGCTTTGCATACTCCACCCCTCTCACTGGATGCACGGTGAAACCGGCAGCGCTGAGAGCTGGAGTATGCTTTGCATACTCCACCCCTCTCACTGTGTACACTGTGAAGCCGGATTCCCGCACTTTCTCAGGCACGCCCACGGCTTCCTCCTCTACACAGGACGCCGGCAGCCATTCTTGTCAGTGTTTTCTGTAGCGACAGAAGAGACAAGTTTAGGAATCCCTGGCAGGGATTCGGATAGTCACACAACCGCTGTGACCAGGCGTTAAACAGCACCTGTGGTGCTGACTCCACTAGTGCCGAAGTGCACATATACATATATGCTTATTTACTATGCATTGCACTGTTTAGCTGCATTTTTGTATATTCCCTCCTTGATTGTGCGGAGGACATAACAGCATATTGTCTGTGTAAAACAGAGGTGCAGAAGCACATGTTTTCTATGCAGCCGGTACAGCATGTACGGCTATATGGCCGGCAGTGTACATAGACCCTCATTGTATACTACGGAGTCTCTGCTAACCGTCCAGGACATGGGGACGGAGCCTGCAGTATTTACTGACAGATTTTCTGAGACTATGGCTATGATACTAGAAGCCTTGCAGTCCAGACAAGTCTCTCAAATCCATGGCCACTGTTCATCATTATCCATGGTCCCCCTCAGTGGGAACAGAGCTCCGAGGGGTGATATGCTTCCCAGAGTGACGGCTCTGACACGGACGACAGTCCCAGATAGTCTGAGAGGCTCACTATGAGCGGCCATCGACTTCATCACACTAGTCAGGGTCCCAGCAAGGACTCTCTGTGTGATGTGGCGGAGGTAGCTGCTCAAGATCTAATCCTGAGACCGCTCTCAATCTGGATACACCTGATGGTGACGCCATAGTCAATAATCTCATAGCGTCCATCAATAGAATGTTAGTTATTTCTCCCCCAGCTCCTCCAGTGGAAGAGTCAGCTTCATAGCAGGAGAAATTCCATTCACGTATCCCAAGCGTAAATTAAATACTTTCCTTGACCACCCTGACTTTACACAGGCAGTCCAGGAACACCACGCTTATCCAGTTAAGCGCTTCTCCAAACGGCTGAGGATACACGTTATCCCTACCCCCTGACGTGGGCAATGGCTGGACCCAGTGTCCCAAGGGGCATCCTCCAATCTCCAGCTTGCAGCTAGATCCATAGTTGCAGTGGAAGATGGGGCTGCACTTAAAGATGCCACTGACAGACAGAGGGATCTCTGGTCGAAATCCATCTATGAGGCTATCGGCGCGCTGTTAGCTCCAGCATTCGCAGCCGTAGAGGCACCCCAAGCTACTTCAGCTTGTCTTACACAGATGGACACGGTCACACGTACATCTGTTCCGCAAGTGTCATCCTTAACCGCTCAAATGTCTGCATTTGCGTCTTATGCGATTAATGCTGTCCTAGACTCTACGACCCATACGGCAGTGGCGTCCGCTCACTCCGTGGTTTTACGCAGGGCCTGGGTGTTAACTGAATGGAAGGCAGATTCTGCTTCCAAAAAAGGGCTTAACCAGTTTGCCTTGTTCTGCTGACCGACTGTTTAGTGTGCGTGAGATGTAATCATTAAACAGTTCAAGAGTAAGGATTCTTCCTTACCTCAGCCCAGACAAAACAAACCCCAACATACCAAGGGACAGTCGGGGTTTTCGGTCTTTTCAAGGCTCGGGCAGGTCCCATTTCTCCTCGTCCAAAGAGGACTCAAAAGGATCAGAGGAGCTCAGTTTCTTGGCGGGCTCAGTCACGCCCAAAAAAGACAGCCTGAAAACCCACTTCCAAGAGGCTTCCTCATGACTTGCGGCCTCCTCTCTCCGCATCCTCGGTCGGTAGCAGGCTCTCCCGCCTTGGCGATATTTCGCTGTCACAGGTCAAAGACCGTTGGGTGAGAGACATTCTGTCTCAAGGGTACAGGATAGAGTTCAGTTCTCGTCCTCCAACTCAATTCTTCAGAACTTCTCCACCTCCCGACCGAGCCGATGCTCTTCTGCAGGCGGTGGGCACTCTAAAGGCACAACGAGTGGTGACCCCCGTTCCTCTTCAGGAACAAGGTCACGGTTTTTACTCCGAATTATTTGCGATGCCAAGAAAGGACGAGTATTTCCGTCCCGTTCTGGATCTAACACGGCTCAACCAGCTCGTGAACACCAGGCGGTTCCGGATGTAATCCCCCCGCTCCGTCATCGCCTCAATGTTTCAAGGAAATTTCCTAACATCGATAGACGTCAAGGATGCTTATCCCCACGTGCCGATTGATCCAGAGCTCCAGCGTTTCTACGCTTTGTTATAAGACGCGAACACCTTCAGTTCGTAACTCTGCCTTCCGGCTGGCGATAGCCCCACGGGTCTTCGCTAAGGTCATGGCAGCAGTAGTACCAGTCCTGCAATCTCAAGGTCACTCTGTGATCCCGTGTTTGGGAGATCTACTTGTCAAGGCACCCTCTTAAGGAACATGCCAACACAGCCGAACGTTGCGCTGGAGACTCTCCAGAGTTTCGGGTGGATCATCAACTTTTCAGAGTCAGATCCGACCCCGGGCCAATCACTAACATATCTAGGCATGGAGTTTCATACACTCTCAGCGATAGTGAAGCTTCCGCTAGACAAACAGCGTTCACTACAGACAAGGCTGCAATCTCTCCTTAGGATCAGTCGCACACATTGAGACGCCTCATGCACTTCTCACGTAAGATGGTAGCAATGGCGGCAGTCCCTTTCGCGCAGTTTCATCTGCGTCCACTACAATGGGACATTCTCCGCCAATGAGACGGGAAGTCGACGCCCATCGACAGAGACGTCTCCCTTTCTCAGGCGGCCAAAGAATCTCTACGGTGGTGGCTTCTTCCCACCTCATGGTCAGAAAAAAGGTCCTTCCTACCCCCATCCTAGGCGGTAGTTACGACAGGCACGAGTCTATCAGAGTGGGGAGCAGTTTTTTCTCTGCCACAGGGCTCAAGGTACGTGGATTCAGCAAGAGTCCACCCTTCAGATCAATGTTCTGGAAATCAGAGCAGTGTATCTTGTCCTACAAGCCTTCCAGCAGTGGCTGAAAAGCAAGCACATCCGAATTCAGTCGGATATCTCCACAGCGGTGGCATACATCAACCACCACGGAAGAACACGCAGCCGGCAAGCCTTCCAGGAAGCCGGCGGATTCTGACGTGGGTGGAAGACACGGCATCCACCATATCCGCAGTTCACATCCCAGGCGTGGTAAACTAGGAAGCAGACTTCCTCAGTCGCCAGGGTATGGACGCAGGGGAATGGTTTCTTCACCCGGACGGGTTTCAGGAGATCTGTCGCCGCTGCGGGATGCCGGACGTCGACATAATGGCGTCACGGCACAAGAACTTTGTTCCGGCTTCATAGCACAGTCTCACGATCATCGAGCTCTGGCGGCGGACGCCTCAGTTCAACATTGGTCGCAGTCCCGGCTACCTTATGTGTCCCACCTCTGGCATTGTTGCCCAGAGTGCTGCGCAAGATCAAGTCCGACTGTCGCCGCGCCATCCTCGTCGCTCCAGATTGGCCGAGGAGGTCGGGGTTCCCGGATCTGTGGTACCTCACGGTAGGCCAACCGTGAGCACTACCAGACCGACCAGACTTGCTGTTTCAAGGGCCCTTTTTTCCATCTGAACTCTGCGGCCCTGAACATGACGGTGTAGCCATTGAGTCCTGGATCCTAGCGTCTTCAGGATTATCTCAGGAGTGGTTGTCACCATGACGCAGGCCAAGAAGCCAACGTCCGCCAAGATCTACCACAGATCGTGGAAGATATTCTTATCTTGGTGCTCTGCTCAAGGAGTTTCTCCCTGGCCATTTGCATCGCCTATTTTTCCTTCCTTCCTACAATCTTGGTTGGAAAATGGTTGGTCGCTTAGCTCCCTTAAAGGACAAGTCTCAGCGCTATCTGTATTTTTTCAGAAACGCCTAGCCGACTTCCGCAGGTATGCACGTTCCTGCAGGGAGTTTGTCTTCTCATCACTCCGTACAAGCGGCCATTAGAGCTCTGGAGTCTGAACAAGGTTCTAATGACTCTCTTGAAGCCGCCTTTCGAGCCTTTGAAAGTTGTTCCCTTTTCCGTCTTTCACAGAAAGTGGCCTTTCTAGTAGCGGTCACGTCTCTTCAGAGAGTGTCCGAGCTAGCAGCGCTGTCATGCAAATCTCCATTCCTGGTCTTCACCAGGACAAGGGGGTTCGGCGTCCGATTCCGGACTTTCTCCCTAAGGTGGTATCCCACTTTCATCTCAATCAAGATATCACCTTACCTTCTTTGTGTCCTCATCCAGTCCATCAATTTGAAAACGATTTGCATCTGTTGGATCTGGTGAGAGCACTCAGGATCTACATTCCCGCACGGCGCTCCTGTGCCGCCCGGATGCACTCTTTGTCCTTGTCGCTGGTCAGCGTAAAGGGTCGCAAGCTTCCAAATCCACCCTGACTCGGTGGATCAAGGAACCAATTCTTGAAACCTACCGTTCTGCTAGGCTCCCGGTTCCCTCAGGGCTGAATGCCCATTCTACCAGAGCCGTGGGTGCGTCCTAGGCATTACGGCACCAGGCTACGGCTCAGCAGGTGTGCCAGGCTACGGCTCAGCAGGTGTGCCAGGCACCTAC
This sequence comes from Anomaloglossus baeobatrachus, assembly GCF_048569485.1. Lineage (NCBI taxonomy): Eukaryota > Metazoa > Chordata > Amphibia > Anura > Aromobatidae > Anomaloglossus > Anomaloglossus baeobatrachus. Next base: position 146,073,717 of record NC_134355.1, on the reverse strand, counting down.
CTGGTCGAGTCTGCACACTTTTACCAAGCATTATCAGGTGCATACCTACGCTTCGGCAGACGCCAGCCTAGGTAGACAAGTCCTTCAGGCGGCGGTTGCCCACCTGTACGAAAGGGCTGTTTGACGGCCCTACCACGAGGTATTCTTTTACCCTCCCAGGGACTGCTTTTGGACGTCCCAATTGTCTGGGTCTCCCAATGGAGCGACAAAGAAGAAGGGAATTTTGTTTACTTACCGTAAATTCCTTTTCTTCTAGCTCCAATTGGGAGATCCAGCACCCGCCCTGTTTTCTTAGGGTTTTTTTCGGTACACATGTTGTTCATGTGAATGGTTGCAGTTCTCCGATGTTTCTTCGGATTGAATTGGTCTTTAAACCAGTTATTGGCTTTCCTCCTTCTTGCTTTTGCACTAAACTGGTGAGCCAGTGATCCCACTGGGGGTGTATAGCCAGAAGGGGAGGGGCCTTACACTTTTGAGTGTAATACTTTGTGTGGCCTCCGGAGGCAGTAGCTATACACCCAATTGTCTGGGTCTCCCAATTGGAGCTAGAAGAAAAGGAATTTACGGTAAGTAAACAAAATTCCCTTCTTTTCTAACACTATATATATATATATGTTATTTTTTCTGTTTTTACAGATTACAGTGATTGGACGGTATGGAAGTACAAATGCCCGGGCAAAGATCCCGCTGGGATTTTACTATGGCCATACCTATATTTTACCTTGGGAAAGTGAACTGAAACTTATGCATGACCCACTCAGAGGTGAAAATGAGTCTGCAAGTCAGCCGGAGGTGGACCAGCATCTCACCATGATGGTGGCCCTGCAGGAGGACATCCAGTGCAGGTTGGTGCTGCCGGAGGACATGCTGCTTTGTAAACTGTTGTTTAGCATTATATATTAAACAGTCTGCTTCTCTCATTACTCCATAGATATAACTTGGCCTGCCATCGATTAGAGACTCTGCTGCAGAGCATTGACCTTCCACCGCTGAACAGTGCTAACAACGCACAATATTTTCTAAGAAAGCCAGATAAAGCGGTTGAGGAGGACAGCAGAGTGTTTTCTGCTTACCAAGACTGCATACAGCTCCAACTGCAGCTGAACCTGGCTCATCATGCGGTTCAGAGGCTGAAGGTCGCCCTGGGCATGAGCAGGAAAACGCTGAGAGAACAGTTTGACTCTCGAGAGCTGATTCACACATCTTCAACTGAGCAACTTCGCACGATCATCCGTTACCTTCTGGACACCCTGCTTAGCCTTCTTCACTCCTCTAATGGTTAGTGGCTCCAGATGTTTAAAGGGAATCGTCACCAGGGTATTTCTACTCCTCTGAAGCAGCATACCATACTGGTAGAGACCCTGGTTGTGGCGATGTGACACTTACTAGGCTGCTTGCTGTTTAGTTGATAAAATCACTTTTATCTGCTGCAGATCTAACAGTTATCTGAATGTTGAGCCTTGTATTACCCTGTACACACCACTGATTAGCAGCTTTCTGCCCACACAAAGCCGCCAATTGGTGATGGGGGCAGATAATACAGAGCTCACAAATATGGAGGACTACCTGGCAGCAGGTTTACTAATCCTCTAGTGATAATCTCATGCTGATAAGTGATTCTATCAAAACTACAACAAACGGCTCAGTAAGTGACACACTACTGGAATTATGATCTCTGCCCCTACATCATGCTGTCCTCAGATTAGGTGGCAAAAACCTGGTGATATATACCCTCTGAAGGGATTGTCCAGGATTGAGAACATAGTCTGCAATCACTCTGTGACTGCAGATGTCTTAATTGTGACATGCAGTGTTGATTGCTCAAGCGAGCGAGTGGTCACATGACCACGTATATACGATTCACATACATGCATTCATGTGCTGACTAATCTCGTCGGGCTTCTGTTGAGACAAGCCAGAGGAGACTAGAGAGCACGTGACCGCATGTATTCATATGTCATGTAACTGCTCACTTGCACCAGCCATACCGGCAAAGAACAGTGCACGCTGTCACTATTCTCAAGTCTGCAGTCTTATAGTATGACTAAGGACTTGGCTCTTAAACCTGGACAACCCCTTTTTAAAGCCATGCGAAAAGAATCCTTTGTCTTTATTGTGTGGACATGCTAGTGTAGTGTATAGATTACACTGGGGAACACAATTTTTTAGGAGTTAGGTCAGACAACTGTTCTTAATGAATTTTTGGATGCTGAATCCAGAAATGATCTCAGTTTTTTTCTATCATGTCAAGTTTTTGAACTATAGGATTTTTGTCTTCTCAAAAATATGTAAACTACTGTACCTAAAGTGTTTTGTTTTTTTTAAATAGTACAAATATGAACAAAAAATGAAATATATAAGAAATAGGCATGACAAATGTTTTTTAACACGATCATGTTTTTTTACAAAGGATATATATATATATATATATATATATATATATATATATATATATATATATATATATATAATATATATATATATAATATGCAAGTATTTAAGGTAAAAATTTACATTTATAGCTTTTTCTGGAGTGTTTAACTTGAGGACAATCACGTTTGATGCTCCAGCAATAGTCAGCCATCATATGTATATCCCATCTACCCTGGTAACGGGTAACCTTGCTCATCGCTAACAGCACCAAGATTTTCCGGAAAGTTGGCAAGATGGCAATGCAGAAAATGTAGTTTAATACTCATGTTGCAACCAAGCGCTTTGTAGCTCTCCAATAGTTTCTGAACAATTTCTTTGTAATTGCACGTGTATTTCCAAGAAAGTTCTTGACGACGTCTTTGAATGATAACCAAGCATTCTTCTCAACATCTGACATAGTCCCGTTGAAATGTTCATCTTTGATGAGCTGTCGAATTTGTGGACCATCAAACACACCAGCCTTGATTTTTTTCAATGGACAGTCCAGGAAGTGCCAACATGATGTACTTAAAACAGTCGCCCTCAGTTGGCAATGCTTTTACAAATTGCTTCATGAGACCTAGTTTTATGTGCAGAGGTGGGAATAGTATATTCTTCCTGTCAACAAGTGGCTGATGTAGAATGTTAGGATCTCCAGGTTTAAGACCAGATCTTGGAGGCCAATTTGACTCAACCCAATGCTTTTCTCAAGCTCTGTTATCCCACATACAGAGAAAGCAGGGATACTTTGTGTACCCACATTGCTGACCAAGAAGGAAGCAAACCATTTTAAGGTCAACACAGATGATCCAATTGTGTGTGTCATATTTCAATAACTCAATAACTCTCTTTCTTTATCGTTCCTTTGGGAGACCCAGACCATGGGTGTTTAGCTTCTGCCTCCGGAGGACACACAAAGTACTACACTTAAAAGTGTAGCTCCTCCCTCTGAGCTTATACACCCTCTGGTAGCCAGTCCTAGCCAGTTTATTGCTTTGTGTCGGGAGGCATACATCCACACATGCATTCTCATCTGATTTGTTTGACTTTTGGAAACAGTGTGAAGAAAAGCGGGTCCATGTCTGGACTCCCGGCATGTCCCTTCTCACCCCACTGTGTCGGCGGTGTTGTTAAGGTTGATTTACAAGGCTGCAGCCTTACATGCCGCGCTCCTTCACCGTCCCTTCTGGGCTCTGGCTTGAAGTGGGAGCCAGCACGGTCTCCATGCCTGGCAGGAGACCGGTCTCCATCCACAGCCCCTTGAGGATTCTGTTGGACCGGAGCACTCATCCCCAGGGACATAGCCCTGCGTCTCAGCAGCTAAGTACCTGAGACGTTTATGTTGGGGGTCCCGGTTCTTTATTGTAAGGGGAGAGTATGCTGTATGTGATTGTTTTAACTTTTCCGGCGGGTTCTCTAGTTTTTGCCTGAGAACCGCGCCGATGGTGCCTGCTTGTCGGCCTCGCCGCTTAAATTTAGGCCCCGGCTTCGCCGGAGGCCTAGTTTCATTTTCCTGCCCTCGCATGTCACTCATGCAGAGGGACAGGTTCGGCTCCTCCCGGCAGCCGTTCTACACAGGGGAGGGACACTCCCCACTGCTGGGGCATCCCTCCTTCCCTGCAGGTCTCTATAGCCCTCCAGTTCCCACTCTTTTATAGGAACACCCTCTTCTCAGGCAGAGTTCACTCTTCTCTGGGACATCCTGCATTCTGCATCTCTGCTGAGGTGCTGCGACTGGGGGACCGGGTTTCGGGATCTGGAGGGCACACAACACCGCGCTCCGCGGTCTGGTAAGCCACAGCCGGTCTCCGGTTGTGGACCTCTGTATATTCTCCCTGGGGTTCATTCTCTGCAAAGCCCCCACTCCAGCAGCATGTCTCACACAAGGAGCAAGGCTCCAAAGCTTTATTCTGCATGCATTGCATGTAAGCTCCTGCTGCCTGAGCCGAGCACCTATCCACATTGTGATGTCTGCTCTAACTTGGCGGTGCCACAGCCTGGAGTCTCACCCCCAGTGGTCTCTCAGGCTGCTGCTGCACCTGTGATTGAACCCCCGGCCTGGGTAGAGTCTTTTTCTAGGTCCATATCCCAGTCATTTGCTGAGTCCATGGGGCTTTTGTCCAGGACTTTGATGAATATGCATCAGCCCCCCTCACAGGGTGCCTCTAATACTCTTGACAGAGGACTCCTATCCTCTGACCTCCGTCCATCGGAGCTCACGGAGGATTCATCATCTGATCCCAGACCCCGTCCTTCTAAGAGAAGGCGCAGGGTTTCCTCCCCCTCCCCATCCCACGGCTCTGTCTCAAGAGCTGACTCTCAAGATGAGGAGGATGCCCTCACTGGGGGCTCGGAGGCTATGTATCCCATCGATTTCTCTGAGGGTGACTCAGATCTTAGTGATTTGATTGCTACTATTAATTCTGTGCTGGATCTCAATCCGCCAGTGTCAGAGGAGCAACTCTCTTTGGCAGAAAAACATCAGTTTACCTCGCCTAAGAGAGTGAAGAGTGTGTTCTTTAACCACTCCAGTTTTCAGACCGCTGTGACCAAACCTAGGGCCTGCCCTGACAAACTCTTTCCAAAGCGTGGTTCTGATGACCGGTTTCCATTTCCACCTGAGGTGGTCAAGGAGTGGTCTCACTCCCCAAAGGTAGACCCCCCGGTGTCTAGGCTCTCAGCCCGGACCATTCTGTCGGTGGCTGACGGCACCTCACTTAAGGATTCCACTGACCGCCAGATTGACCTTCTGGCCAAATCTGTGTATGAAGCTGCGGGGGCCGCGTTTTCCCCGACTTTTGCAGCAGTGTGGGCTCTCAAAGCCATCTTTGCTTCTCTAGAGGAGATGCATTCCCTCACCGAGGAATCTATGCCCGAGATGGTTACCTTAACTGCTCAGGCTTCAGCTTTTTCATCCTATGCCATGTCTGCCATGCTAGAGGCTGCTCACCGCACTGCGGTGGCTTCAGCTAATTCTCTTGTTATCCGCAGGATTTTGTGGCTTCGAGAGTGGAAGGCAGATGCTTCTTCCAAGAAGTTTCTTGCTGGGCTCCCTTTTGCTGGTTCACGGCTGTTTGGTGAACAGCTGGATGAAATCATTAAAGAAGCTACTGGCGGGAAGAGTACTTCCATGCCACAAACCAAGACCAGGAAACCCGCCCAGGGTAAGAATCAATCGAGGTTTCGTTCCTTTCGTTCCTCCAACTGGTCATCCTCTAAGCCTTCCGCCTCGTCCGCTAACTCAGCCAAGGATCAGAAATCCAACTGGCGCCCAAAAGCGCGTCCGCAGAAGACCGCAGGAGGTTCTGCCACTAAGGCAGCTTCCTCATGACTCTCGGCCCGCTCCAGCCACGTCCTTAGTCGGTGGCAATCCAAAACGAATCTCCGGCACTCCAATGGAGTGCCGGAGATTCGTTTTGGATTTCAGCTGATTATTTTCTCCAGAGCACCCTATTATATTCAGTGAGCCAGGTCTATTCGATATCTTAGTCGGTGGCAGGCTCTCCCACTTTGGCGACGCTTGGTTAAAGCAAGTCTCCGATCAGTGGGTGAGAGACATCATATCTCACGGCTACAGGATAGAATTCTCTTCCAGCCCTCCAAACAGATTTTTTCTCTCAACTCCCCCCTGCTCCAAGGCCGCCGCCTTCTCGCAGGCCGTGGCGTCCTTGCAGGCAAACGAAGTGATTGTCCCAGTTCCCGCTCAGGAACGGTTCAGAGGTTTTTACTCAAATCTCTTCCTAGTTCCAAAAAAGGACGGTACCTTTCGGCCCATCCTGGATCTCAAGCTTCTCAACAAGCATGTCCGGGTGCGGCATTTTCGCATGGAGTCTCTGCGATCAGTCATTGCCTCTATGACCCAAGGGGAGTTCCTGGCGTCCATCGACATCAGAGATGCCTATCTACATGTGCCAATCGCAGTGTCACATCAGCGTTGGTTACGTTTTGCGATAGGAGAGGATCATTTCCAATTCGTGGCTCTCCCCTTCGGGTTAGCCACGGCCCCTCGGGTATTCACCAAGGTCATGGCGGCAGCGATTGCGGTCCTGCACCTCCAGGGGTTAGCAGTGCTTCCTTATCTGGACGACCTTCTGGTCAAGGGTACATCCAGCGCAGACTGTCAGCGGAGTGTTTCGCTCACTCTCGCCACCCTAGCCCAATTCGGGTGGATTGTCAATCTTCCCAAATCCACTCTGACTCCGACCCAGAGTCTAACGTACCTAGGGATGCAGTTCGAGACTTTGCCGGCACTTGTGAAGTTGCCCTTAGACAAACAGCTGTCACTCCGGTTGGCGGTGCGCTCTCTACCTGAGGCCCCGCCGTTATACCCTCAGGCGTCTGATGCAGGTGCTGGGTCAAATGGTGGCCTCCATGGAGGCGGTTCCCTTTGCCCAGTTCCATCTGCGTCCTCTGCAGCTGGACATTCTCCGCTGTTGGGACAAGCGGCCTTCCTCCTTACAGAGGTTCGTGGCTCTGTCGCCACGGACCAGGAGCTCTCTTCAGTGGTGGCTTCGACCCCACTCCCTGTCCCAAGGGCGCTCCTTCCTGGCTCCGTCCTGGGTTATTCTCACCACGGATGCCAGCCTATCCGGCTGGGGAGCGATACATCTCCACCACAGAGCACTGGGCACTTGGACTCCGTCCGAGTCAGCCCTTTCAATCAATGTGCTGGAAACCAGAGCTGTGCTTCTAGCTCTCCTAGCCTTTCACCACCTGTTGGCGGGCAGGCACATTCGAGTCCAGTCAGACAACGCGACAGCGGTTGCCTACATCAATCACCAAGGCGGGACACGCAGCTGCCTGGCAATGTTGGAGGTCCAACGCATTCTTCAATGGGCGGAGGACTCCAAGTCCACCATAACCGCAGTCCACATCCCTGGCGTAGAAAACTGGGAGGCAGATTATCTCAGCCGTCGATTCGTGGACGGTGGCGAGTGGTCCCTGCACCCGGCAGTGTTTCAGTCAATCTGCCGCAAGTGGGGCACTCCGAACGTGGACCTAATGGCATCCCGTCACAACAAGAAGGTTCCGGTTTACGTGGCTCGCTCCCACGATCCTCAGGCCTTCGCTGCGGACGCTCTGGTTCAAGACTGGTCCCAGTTTCGTCTGTCCTACGTGTTTCCCCCTCTAGCTCTCTTGCCCAGAGTCCTGCGCAAGATCAGAATGGAGGGCCGTCGAGTCATCCTCATTGCACCGGACTGGCCCAGGCGAGCTTGGTATCCGGACCTGCTCCAACTGTCCGTGGAGATGCCGTGGCATCTTCCGGACCGTCCAGACCTGCTCTCGCAAGGTCCGTTTTTCCGCCCGAATTCTGCGGCTCTCAAATTGACGGCGTGGATTTTGAGTCCTGGATTTTGACGGCTTCTGGTATTCCTCCTGAAGTCATCTCCACTATGACTCGGGCCCGTAAGTCTTCCTCCGTCAAGATCTATCACAGGACTTGTAAAATTTTCCTGTCCTGGTGTCGCTCTTCCGGCCATTCTCTTTGGCCATTCTCGTTGCCGACCCTTCTGTCTTTTTTACAGTCCGGTCTGCAGCTAGGACTGTCCCTTAACTCTCTCAAGGGACAAGTCTCAGCTCTCAGTGCTGTTCCAGCGGCGTCTCGCCCGGCTGCCTCAGGTCCGCACCTTCATGCAAGGTGCGTCTCACATCATTCCGCCTTATCGGCGGCCCTTGGATCCCTGGGACCTTAACTTGGTCCTCACGGTATTGCAGAAACCCCCTTTCGAGCCCCTTAGGGAGGTTTCTTTGTATCGTCTTTCTCAAAAGGTGGCCTTTCTAGTTGCCATAACTTCTCTCAGGAGAGTCTCTGATTTGGCTGCGCTCTCCTCGGAGTCACCTTTTTTGGTTTTTCACCAAGACAAGGTAGTTCTCCGTCCGACCCCGGACTTTCTTCCTAAGGTGGTCTCTCCCTTCCACCTTAACCAGGATATTTTCTTGCCTTCCTTCTGTCCGGCCCCTGTTCATCGCTTTGAGAAAGTGCTGCATACTCTAGATCTGGTGCGTGCTCTCCGGATCTATGTGTCTCGCACCGCTGCGCTTAGGTGGTGCACCTCTCTTTTTGTGCTAACCACAGGGCGGCGCAAGGGTCTCTCTGCTTCTAAGCCGACCTTGGCCCATTGGATTAGATCGACCATTTCGGACGCCTACTAGAGTACTCAGGTGCCTCCCCCGCCGGGGATCAAAGCACACTCGACCAGAGCTGTCGGTGCCTCTTGGGCTTTTAGGCACCAGGCTACGGCTCAACAAGTCTATCAGGCTGCCACTTGGACTAGCCTGCATACCTTTTCGAAGCACTACCAAGTGCATGCTCATGCTTCGGCAGATGCGAGCTTGGGCAGACGCATCCTTCAGGCGGCTGACGCCCACTTGTGAAGTTAGGCTCCGCCTACTTCTTAGTTTTTTTTCTGTTTATTCCCACCCAGGGACAGCTTTGGAACGTCCCATGGTCTGGGTCTCCCAAAGGAACGATAGAGAGAATTTTGTTACTTACCGTAAATTCTTTTTCTTATAGTTCCGTATTGGGAGACCCAGCTCCCGCCCTGTTGCCTGTTGGCAATTTTCTTGTTCTGTATGTTATCACCAGCTGTTGTCGTGGACAGAGTCTCCGGTTGTTCCGGTTCTTACTCGGTTCTACTTGTGGGTGGCTATTCTCCTTCAGCTTTTGCACTAAACTGGCTAGGACTGGCTACCAGGGTGTGTATAAGCTCAAAGGGAGGAGCTACACTTTTAAGTGTAGTACTTTGTGTGTCCTCCGGAGGCAGAAGCTAAACACCCATGGTCTGGGTCTCCCAATACGGAACTATAAGAAAAAGAATTTACGGTAAGTAACAAAATTCTCTTTTTTTACATCTCCATGTTCTTCATGAAGAGAGACAGAATGCCCAATAGGGACTGCACCAAATAAATTGCCATTGTGTAGAAGGACACACTTAAGACTTTGCTTTGAGCTATCAATAAACAGTCGCCATTCATTTGGATTGTACATTGAAAGCCCTAATTCTTGTAGTAAACCAGGAATATTATGGCAAAACACAAAACCTCTGTCACACCGAAAGTACTGCAAAAATGTACTTTCTCTAGTACGAAAGTATGATACCTTCGCTCCTTGTTCAAGTAACTGTTTCTCATTTAGCCTTGATGCTAGTAATTCTGAAGCTTTTTTTGATAAGCCCAATTCACGTGCTAAATCATTTAACTCTTGCTGATCAAATCCCTTACGAACTGAATCCTTGTGAATTTCAAATTCTGCATCATTGCTGTCACTGTGTTCGTCAACATCACTCAGAACGTCTAGAGATGGTAGCTGTTCGAAAACTGGCGCTGGAATTTCAGCTGAATGAGGCATTGGCCTGATAGCTGACGGTAGATTTGGATATTCTATTTTACTTTTATTTTTCCTGTTAAATCCTGATGTTTTCACTAAACAGAAGTAACAGTCTGTGGAATTACTTTGTTGCTCTCTCCACACCATGGGGATTCCAAATGCCAACTTTTCACGTGTTCCTTTGGTCCACACCCGTAAACTCTCGACACACTGCTTGCACACTATGTGAGGGGCCCATGGCTTATCTTGATCACCGAGTTTTACTTTAAAATATGCAAAATATGCTTGTTTGACAAATGCACTGATGTTTGCCCTTTGAACTGGAATGGTGAAAACACCACCAATATAGCAGAAGGAGTCAGGGTTGTTTAGGCATTTACGACGAGAGGAAGAAGGAGCAGACATGATCTGAAACAAAGGAAATCTGTACATAAGTAAATAAAACACTGAGATGGAAAGTTACAAGCTTTGAAAACTAACAAAGAAAAAAATCATAAAAGATATATAAATTACAACTAAGCGCCCAATGTAAAGAGAAAAGCTATCACAAATCCTATTTATTCCTACTATGATACATTTTTTGTGTAAAGATATTGATAATTCTGACGTATTGGGAGCTGCACACACCTCTCACCACACTCAGTTGTGACTACTCTTACAAGTTGCCACGTAGCTCTATATGAGTCGAATTGTACTCAAATAACAAGTCTTATTACTGAAATCAGTGCAATTGTGCTTCTATGGCAGGTAAGTTGAGGAGGAAAAACTTGACGTGATAGAAAAAAAACTGACTACATTTTTGGAATCAGCATGCCAATTTTAGTATAAATCAGCTCAAAAACCTAACTCAACAGAATTTTTTTTTCAAATTTTCAAATTGTTCCCCAGTGTTATCCATGTGCTAATAAGGGGGATTTTGTGTAGTTGGGGCAAACCTTTTACTATTAATTTAGCAAATCTTTCTTTTCCCTTTAAAGGACATTCTGTTCCAGCAGTGCTCCAGAACACTTTCCATGCTCAGGCCTGTGAAGAGCTATTCAAGCACTTGTGCATAAGCGGAACCCCAAAAATTCGGTTGCACACCGGCCTCCTCCTGGTGCAGCTGTGCGGTGCAGAGAGGTGGTGGGGGCAATTTCTTTCCAACGTCCTGCAGGAACTCTACAACTCAGAACAGCTCCTGATCTTCCCTCAAGATCGGTACGGTCATATCTGATTATAGTATGCATGTACAGCAAGAGATGGGCATTTTCAGTAATAGCAGAATTGGCAGATACCTAATGTCTATATTCACACACAGCAAGTGTATTGCAGAGTTTTCTACAACTGCAGATACGTGTACATCCACTTACATGATTGGGGTTGTTTCTACAGAAAACCAATTTATTTCTGCATGTCTTATTCTGGAGAACGAAAATGAATCTTATGCTGTAAAATTGACCCCAGTGAACTTTTCCCATGTGTTTAAAAGGCATGTGAATTTCATCTTTGCTCTGATTTGGTGGCCATACACTGTCAGGCAACCTGGTGGTCAGCTGACAGTCATTCTTTCCACACTTGCCTTCCCCATGAAGTGCACTAGCATGCTCTGCTTTGCCGACCGTGTTTGTTCTCTATAGAGAAACACTTCTTGCAGCGACTGTTAAGAGGAAACCGCTCATTTCAAGCGGGAAAATAGCAAATCGGGCCTATACCCACAAAATAGTATAAATACTCTTTATTAAATGACACAAACTAGGTAACAAAAAAAAGCATAATTCACACAGTTGCAAAATGGTGTCACAGTAGGGAGGGGACAAGATGGCACAAAACTGGTGCATGGTACAAAATATGAATGGTAAAATTCATGCATCACCACTAATCTGGTAGGGTTGGTATGTGCAATAACAGATAAGATCTTAGTACCACAAATTTAGCTACTATTGCATGGCATGCATACAATATCAAGTGAACAGGTGATTTAGAAACCACTAGACATGGATGCTAAGTAAAAAAAAAAAATAGGAAGAATTCACCATATTATAAAGGAAGATGACATGCCCGTGACATGCCCGTGACATGCCCGTGACATGCCCGTGACATGCCCGTGACATGCCCGTGACATGCCCGTGACATGCCCGTGACATGCCCGTGACATGCCCGTGACATGCCCGTGACATGCCCGTGACATGCCCGTGACATGCCCGTGACATGCCCGTGACTTGCCCGTGACTTGCCCGTGACTTGCCCGTGACTTGCCCGTGACTTGCCCGTGACTTGCCCGTGACTTGCCCGTGACTTGCCCGTGACTTGCCCGTGACTTGCCCGTGACTTGCCCGTGACTTGCCCGTGACTTGCCCGTGACTTGCCCGTGACTTGCCCATGACTTGCCCATGACTTTCCCTGTGCTGTTGTAATTGCGCTGACCCCAGATACACAAGCATGCTCAGCTTGGCCAAGTGAGTTGGTTCTCCATGGTGAGGAAGGGATGAAGATGCTGCCTGACACCTCTTGGAAGCAAATCTTCCTTAAGGCCCTGTGCGCACTGGAAAACGGAATCTTCTCAAGAAAATTCCGCAGGCACTGAAAGATTACCGCACCCGCGGTAAAAAAACGTGACAAACCGCACCCAAAAACCACATGTGGTTTGCCGCGGTTTTACCGCGGTATTGTTCGCGGTTTTGACGCGTGCGGGTTGGTACATGTTTTATTGCATTCATTGCAATAAAGCACATTGAAAAGAAAAAATAATTTCCTTCTGAGATAGATAGTAGATAGATAAATAGATAAATAGACAGAATAATAGAGGGATAGATAGAGGACAGATCGCTGCATTTCTCCCGAGCGGTAATGTGAGTTAACATTACCGGCCGTGGGAAATGCCCTGTGGTTACCTCTGCAGGCTCGTTGCAAGGCTGCATTCAGCCTGTGTCACTCGCTTCTGGATGCAAGCAGCGCAAGACGTGGATTACGCCGGAGCTGTGTGTTTTGGGAGGGGTTAATAAAAGGGTGAACGAGGAGGCTTTGTTGTGTGTTATTTAAAATAAAGGATTTTTCGGTGTGTGTGTTTTTTCACTTTACTTACTGGTTGATCATGTCAGCTGTCTCATAGACGCTGCCATGATCAAGCCTGGAGTTAATGGCGGCGATGCGCCGCCATTAACTCCTTATTACCCTGACTGCCACCGCATCACGGCAGCAGGAAGTGCCGGGGACACTCCGGTTCTGTCGCATAATGGATGCGACAGTCCCGGGGCAGCTGCGGGCTGATATTCTCGGCTGCGGGAGGGGGCGGGACATTAACCCTGCCCCCCGCCCTCCCCAGCCTGAGAATACCGGGCCGCCGCTGTGTGCTTACCTCGGCTTTTTTTTATAATTCCATTTGATTTGTATGTGTATTCTGTGTCTGTGTGTGATGTGTGTGTGTGTGTGTGTGTGTGTGTTTACTCCTTGCTCCGCTTCCTCTTCCTGTAATGACATCACTTCCCTGTGGGATTTCACGATTACATTGCAGTCAATGGAGTGAAATCCTGCAGGGACCTGCGGAAAAGAAGTGACATGCAGTTGTTTTTGCTGCGGGAATCCCACAGCAAAACAAGCAGCTGTCAATTTCCGCATAGTGCGCACAGCATTTTCTTTCCCCATAGGTTTTGCTGGTGAATCACTGCAGAGATGTTATGAACATTTTCTGCAGTGAAACATGCAGCAAAACCGCGGGAAAAACCGGTAAGTGCGCACAGGGCCTAAAGGGAATCTGTCAGCAGGATTTCGTCCCTGAAACTATCTGCCCATGTAACTCTTTTTTTAAACCTGTCTAGTAATACCTTTACATGGCCGGTCCATTCCGCCATTACTGAGATATCACTGTTTTGAATTGATATGCAAATGGCTGAAAACGTATTTGTAGATCTGAAGCCTCTGTCACTCCAGCTCTATTCCCTGTCCTGCACCACCTTTTCCTGCTTGGCTAACCATCTCCATGCTGTGTGAGTCCAGACAAAAGAACTGTCAGTTAAAGGGAATCTGTCATCAGGTTTTTGTCACCAAATATGATAGCAGCGTAATGTAGAGAGAAAGTCCCTGATTTCAGCAACTTATCACTTACTGGGCTGCTAAGTGTAGATTTGATAAAATCACTGTTTTATAAATTGGAGATCATTAATGGACTACTTGGCGTGATGACAGGTAGTCAAACATATTCATGAGCTCTGTATAACCTCATCCCCACCACTGATTGGAAGATTTCTGTGTACCCTGTATATGGGCAGAAAGCTGCCTATTCGTGGTGTGGACAGGCTTGTAGAGCTACACATTGATGAACTGCTAGAACTGTAGCAGAGAAAAGTGATATCAAAATGACAACAAGCAGCTCAGTAAGTGACATATCACTGGAATCAGGGTCTCTTTCTACACATTATGCTGCAAGCAAATAGGGTAGTAAATACCTGGGAAACCCTTTAAACAGGAGGAGGCAACACTGGGTGGAGCATATAGCTTAAGTGATCAGATCTATAAATGGTTCTTTAGCCTCATTTGCATATAAAGGAGAACACTGATTAGTCAGTGACAAAGGAACCTACCACTGGCCATATAAGTGTATTGTTGGATTTGTCTTTGAAAGAGCTACATGCATAATTAAAGGGAACCAACCACCAGAATTTTGCTATAAGAAGTAAGGGCATTGCTATAGTGGCACTAAGATGTTGAATCCAAGCATACCTTTTATTGGAGGATAGGATGCTTGGTTGCTGAAATATCTTCAAACAAAGTTGCGAAATTGCTCTGCATTTTGATGTGTGCAGTGGTGCGGGCCTTTGTGGGTCAGGTCCTCAGTATATATTCCTCCTCCTGCGTCCTCTATGGCATGTCCCTTTTTGAAATATTGCGCCATACTATCATTGGCGGCGCATGCACATTGCCACGATAATGATGTCTTCATTAAAATAGCACTAGAACCTGTGCATGTGTGTACCATTTTAATGAAGACACTGCAGACCAGACTGAGCTGCAGGGGCTAGTAGTAGTAAAAAAAAAAAAAAAAAAAAAAAAAAAAAATGTGCACGCGCCCCTGCACAATTTTATTTGCAGTGTCTTCAATAAAATGGCGCCGGAGATTGCAGTACATACATGCGTGCTTTCTGTTGCCATTTTAATGAAGACCTCATTACTGTGGCAATGCGCATGTGCCGCCAACAGTAGTGGCGGCGCGGCACAATATTTAAATAAAGAAAAGGAGTTTTGCCATAGAGGACGTAGGAGGAGAAATACACACCAAGGACCCGACCTCCAAAGACCTGCACCACAGCACACGTCAATCAAAGGCGCAGTGCATTTCTGTAACTTTGGTTACAGATATTCAGTAATCGTGTCCGATCTTTCAACAAAAAATGTGCTTGGAGTCAGCATCCTAGTGCCAGTATGGGCCTGCCTTTACTTTATACAGTGTGTCCACCCATATCCTGTCCAGCGCCGTTAACTTGAGAACGGCATCAACTATAGGCATAGACGTGGTGTCTAGGTATAGTAAAGTAGCCATGCGCTACGCGATGAAACCACCTATAGCGCCACCTGGTGGAAAACAACGGAGTTAACATTTTTATCTCAAAAAAGTGAATTACAATGTTGTAGGGCATCATCAATTCAATACGAATCGTCACCTTGCATACAGAAATGCTATGATTAGAATGTGTTAAACTCACAAGGCTGCGGACGTGAAGCGATACCTCATGGAGACCTTACTACAAGTCATTGGGTATGGTGGCTGTGTGGAGTGGCCTCCACGCTCACCTGACCTGACCCCATTGGACTTCTTTTTGTGAGGTCACATCAAACAGCAGGTGTATGCGACCCCTCCACCAACATTGCAGGATCTACGACGACGTATCACAGATGCATGTACAAACGTGTAACCTACCATATTGCACAACGTGCAGCAAGATACAGTATGCTGTCCAGAGTCCAGATGTGTATTGCAGCTGACGGTGGCTACTTTGAGAATCAAAGTTAAATGAGTGCCATATGCATAAGCATTCAATGGTTTGGGGGCTCATGGGTTTCATATCATAGCATTTCTGTATGCAAGGTGCCTATTCGTATTGAATTGATGATGCCCTACAATTGTTGAATTCACTTTTTTTCTCTCTCTCGTTCCGTTTTCAAGATAAAAATGCTAATGCCGTTGTTTTTCACGAGGTGGCGCTATAGGTGGTTTCATTGCGTAGCGCATGGCTTCTCTACTATACCTAGACACCACTTCTATGCCTATAGCTGCTGCTGTTCTCAAGTTAATGGCGGTGGACAGGATATGGGTGGACACAATGTATAACAAAATCCTGGTGGTTGGTTCCCGTTAAATAGTTTGGGAGGTGAAATCCTAGTGACTCTTTATCCTTTCTTCTTAAAGGAAATGGATGTTTAAATCTCATTGTTTTTAGTCACCTTGGGATATAGAGTAAAATAAGGTGATCAAGGGTGTATTTCCAGTTGGTTTATTGATTTTTCACCTTTTTTTTTTTTTTTTCCCTCCAGAGTCTTTATGCTACTTTCATGCATAGGCCAAAGATCGCTTAGTAACAGCGGAGTCCTGGAAAGTTTGTTAAATCTTCTAGACAGTCTATTGTCGCCTCTACAGCCACATCTACCTGTGTACCGTCGAGTCGAAGGTAACTCCTATCCTTCTATTATTTCTATCATTATGAAATCCATACAGGATCCATACTGCATAATGGGAAAGTCTTCACTGAACACAGATTTTATCGCAGAATTGAGGATTTTGATGACTGATCAATTCTGGCAGAGAAAGAAGCAGACTTCTCTGATAAGATACATTACAAAGTTGCTTATTTTCATGTGTACTATTGATTTATGGAAAAAAAATAAAACGACGGTTACTCTTTCAGCCAAGCATTCTTCAGTTACTGGTTTTTGGCTTCAGAAGAATACACCTTTCACTGTCCCATGTTTCATCACCTTGGACATTTACAATCTTAGAATAAGAAGCTTGTTGCTGAGCTTTGAAAATATATGTAAAAATGTTACAAAATGTTCTGTACTCCCAAAATGTCACCCAACAGCAGCTCAACCCACAAAAACCAAGTCCCCGCTCAGGTTCGTCATCTGTTAATAGAAATATATATATATTGGGTTTCCATGTTAATAGTAAAACATAGGCTGTGGAAATGCGCTATGGCTCTCGGCCAAAAGAAATCCAGCAAAATCTGCACATCCAGTACCACATGTTTGTCATTTCTGTAGTGCGGTGAGCCCGCTGAATTTACGGGGTACAAGTCTCCAGAAACTCAAGATGGCCAAAATGTATGGGCACTACAATTTACTAGGCACTACAATAGAAATTTCCTTTCTCTGACGCCTCATTGGGGGACACAGGACCATGGGTGTTATGCTGCCTATCCATAGGAGGACACGAAGTAGATGTAAAAGCATAGCTCCTTCTCTGCAGTATACATCCCCTGGCCGGGCCAGGCAACCTCAGTTTTAGCTTAGTGTCTGTCGGAGGCACATCTTCCAAGGTTTTGTTATTTTTTGAGGGCGACTGTTTCCTTTTGGGACTGATCTCCCAATACCATCAACGGGCGGGAACGCGGAGTGCTGCCGCCACGTACCCCCTCCTGCGACGCTGGATCCTGGGCTGCATCTCACTGGACGACTGGTCCCACAGACACCGATTTTCCAGAGCCCAGGGTAGAAGCACAATTCCTCAGCCCCTCTTTGCAGGCTCTGAGTTGAACATGGCACTGTGTGACCGGACAGCAGGTTGACTCTGCTATTCCCACTGCCTGGACTGAGGCACTGTTTAAGGTGAGATCCCCCCTGACTGGTTTCCCAGACAAAGGGAGAAAAGACGGTGCAGAAAGTCCCTTGCTGATTGCAAGGAGGAGAGCCCCAGGGATCCTGAACACAGTGTTAATTTTTTCCCTAGCTGCGTGCTGGCTGGGGAGGGGGGGGAAGTCCCTCGCTGTTTGCAGAGAATCCTGCACAGATAATCTACCGGTGGCGGGGGGGAGGGCCCAGAGCTCAGGAACTCGCACTGTTTATTTGCTCTGTTTATTTGCTCCAGCTGCGTGCTCTGATTGCAGGAAAGCCGGCAGAGATTATCCTTCGGTGACAAGCTGTGTGCTGACTGTAGGGAGTTGTCATAGAAGCTCCCTTCCCGCCGTTTTTTGCTACCGACAGCAGGGGGGCACACTGACTAATTCTTGGCGCTCTTTTAGCGCTAAGCCCCCCCCCCCCCGCGGCCGCGATAAGCCCCCCCCCCTCCCCCAGGAAAGCGTGCGAAGATCTCCACAGAGTTTACTCCTTCCTGAGGACGCAGGGCCATCGGCTGATTCTGGTGAGGTACTTGCTTCACTTGTAGCTTTGCTGACCATTGCCCCCCCCCCTCCTGACATACTCCTATTAGGAACATGCAGAATTCTAAGGGCAGTAAGAGCGCTAAGGCTCACATAGTCTACTATTCAGCCTGCACTGCCTGCCACGCTGAGCTACCACGAAAACACACCTCTTCTCTCTGTGGTTCCTGTGCCCCTGTAGCCCCCCAAAACCCCCCCCGCCACCACCGCCGCAACAGTCAGCCCAGAGCCTAGGGCTCCCAGCCCACCGGAATGGGCACAGTTTCTGTTCCAATCCATGGAAAAACTGTCGCAGAACCTGGTTCTGGCTATGCAATGTCGTCCTCCACACCCTTCTGGGCCCCTGGACGGAACGCAGCCTGAGGATACCCCTATGGAGGATCCTTCTGAGGTAATCCGGGCACATGCTTCACCGGTTGCAGGGATCAGGAAAAGAGCACACGGCCGGGTGTCTCCAGCACTCTCTCATGGCCCCCAGGGCTCTCCCTCGGGAGCACGCAGGGCAGGCTCTCCCACACGCTCCACAGCTTCTGAAGAGCTGGAGGAGGGAGAATGCTGTTTGTACCAAGAGGATTCCTTGGTTTCATCCTCCCCAGATGATCAAACTGCAATAGACTCCCTTATAGCAGCAATCAACCAAACTCTGCATGTGGAGGATCCCCCATCCACTATCACTGACCATGCGGTCTCCTTTAAGAGGGCAAGAAAACTCCAAAAGGTTTTCGCTGATCACCCAGAGTTTTCAGGATATCCTCACAAAGCAAAGGGAGAAGCCTGACAGGCGCTTTGGTAACCGAAAACTCATGGAGTCCCGGTACCCTTTTGCCTCACCTGCCCCTAAGTGCTGGGCCGATCCGCCCTCGGTCGACCCCCCCGGTCTCCCGCCTTGCCACAAAGACGCTCCTGTCTTTACCCGATGGTTCCTCCATCAAGGACCTGACAGACAGACAGGTGGAGCACCTCGCCCGCTCTGCTTTTGAGGCTGCGAGTTCCTCCCTCTCGCCCTCCTTTGCCTCTGTGTGGCAAAGGCGATCTCGGTCTGGGCAGAATCCCTTAACACTTCGCTTGAGGAATCCCAGTTCACTCATACCTTCACAGAGGTAACAGCTCAAATTGCCGCTGCGGCGGAGTACCTCATGCAGGCCTCCATGGACGCTGCTACCTGCGCAGCGTTTGCCGCCTCCAATACCATAGCCATCCGTAGAGCTCTCTGGCTCCGACAATGGTGAGCGGACTCTGCCTCCAAGAAGTCTCTCACAGGCCTTCCCTTTTTTTCCAGACCGATTTGTTTGGCGAGCGTCTGGACAAGCTCATTTCTGACGCCACGGGAGGAAAGAGTACCTCCCTCCCCCAGCTGAAGTCCAGGACGTCCTTCACCAGACGTCCACAGTCCTCGTTCCGCTCCTTTCGGAACTCATTTGGTTGGTCGACATCCCGTGCTGTCCCTGCCACCAGCCGCGGACTACGCAGTGAACGACCGACCTCAGCTCTCCCCGAAACCCACTTCGTCATGGCAGCCTAGACCGAAACAGTCCAGGACTAGGGAGACTCGTCCACGACGTTTTCCCCCCTCATGACTCCTTCGGCGCACCGAAAGACACTCATTGTAGGAGGTCGACTGCGGCTCTTTCAACACATCTGGGCTGCCGCCACAGACGACAAATGGGTGCGAGACTTTGTGTCTTCCGGTTACCACATAGAATTTCAGACCCGACCCTCGAATCTGTTCTTTTTCTCAAACCCCCCAAAGACTCAAACAACGCGCAGCTTTTTTCTCAGCAATCCTCTCGCTCCAAACAGCAGGAGTGATAATACCTGTCCCGGACGACGAGAAGTTTTGGGGGTTTTTATTCCAACCTCTTTGTGGTCTCCAAAAAGGATGGGTCAGTTTGACCCATCCTGGACCTCAAACACCTGAACAAACATGTGCACGTACGGAGATTCAGAATGGCATCCCTAAGGTCCATTATTGCATCCATGGTCGAAGGGGAATTCCTCGCCTCCATAGACATCAAGGATGCGTACCTACACATACCCATCGCCCCAGATCACCAAAAGTTCCTCCGCTTCGCAGTTCAGGACTCCCACTTTCAATTCGTAGCTCTACCCTTCGGCTTTGCCACTGCACCAAGGGTCTTCACCAAAGTCATGGCGGCCGCCATGAGCGTCCTTCACGCCAGGGGAGTAGTTGTTCTCCCTTACTTGGACGACCTCCTCAAGGCCCCCTCCTTCCGCGACTGATCAACCAGCGTACAGATCACTGTGGACACCCTATCCCGCTTAGGGTGGCTAGTGAATCTAGACAAATCGTCCCCGATGCCATCACGATCCATCACCTTCCTGGGCATGTCCCTGGACACCCATCGGGGCTTGATCTATCTCCCTCAGGACAAGGCGATCGCTCTTTGACAAGCGGTACGCTGCCTTCTACGTCCTCCGTCTCGCTCCATTCGATTCAGCATGAAGGTGCTCGGCAGGATGGTGGCGGCTATGGAGGCAGTACCCTTTGCTCAACTGCACCTCCGCCCACTGCAGCTAGTCCTTCTAGCTGCCTGGAACAAGAGCCCCTTCTCCCTGGACAAACATCTTCACCAGACACCTTCAGTCAGGTATGGACTCCGCTGGTGGCTTTGGTCCTCATCCCTATCGAAGGGGAGATCTTTTCTCCCAGTGAACTGGCTGGTCCTGACCACGGACGCCAGCCTCCTAGGCTGGGGAGCAGTGTACCGGCACCACACTGCTCAAGGACGTTGGGACGCCCCAGGAGTCATCCCTACCCATAAACATCCTGGAAATCCGCGCGATGTTCCTCGCGCTCAGGGCGTTCTGCCCTCTGCTAGCGGGTCATCAGATTCGAGTCCAATCGGACAATGCGAAAGCTGTAGCCTATATCAATCGGCAGGGGGGCACCCGCAGCAAAGCGGCTTATCTCGAGGCCCACAAGATCCTCAGCTGGGCCGAATCGACAGGATCAGTGATATCAGCGGTACACATACCGGGAGTAGAGAACTGGGCAGCAGACTTTCTAAGTCGCCAAGGCCTGGCCGCCGGAGAGTGGTCTCTCCACCCAGAAGTGTTCCTACACATCTGCACTTGCTGGGGTACACCAGACGTGGATCTAATGGCCTCAAGGTTGAACGCAAAGGTACCCGCGTTCATAGCCAGGTCACGCGACCCGCAGTCCATCGGCGCGGATGCTCTAGTCTACTCCTGGCACCACTTCCGCCTGCCTTACATATTTCCACCTCTACCCCTACTGCTGCGGGTAATCAGGAAGATCAAGGCAGAGGGAGTGCCGGTGATACTGATAGCACCGGACTAGCCCAGGCGCGCCTGGTACGCCGAATTAGTACAAATGCTCGCAGACGTACCGTGGCGCCTTCCAGACATCCCAGACTTGCTGACCCAAGGGCCCATTTCCAATCAGAACTCCAGAGCCCTGAAGCTGACGGCATGGCCATTGAGACCTGGGTATTAACAAGAGCGGGATTCTCCCCCGCGGTTATCTCCACCATGATCAGAGCCCGAAAGCCTGCTTCACAGGGCTGTGGAGTCGGTAAACCAAACCTTCGACTCCGACTCCTCAATTTTTCTTGCACCGACTCCGACTCCTACATATATTGCTTATAGTTAGGTGAAAAATTTATTGTAATACATGAACATGTGTATGTGAACATCAGACATTTAATAATTTTTATGATACAATAATCAAGATATTTGGATAGAACATAAAATATATTTATTGTAATACAACTTTAGAACACAAACTGTAATAAATTGTAAATATGTAATATACAGTAGATTACATATATATCTTGTGTGTGTGTGTATGTATATATATATATATATATATATATATATATATATATATATATATATATATATATATATATATATATATATATATATATATATATATATATATATATATATACAGTGCCTACAAGTAGTATTCAACCACCTGCAGATTTAGCAGGTTTGATAAGATGCAAATAAGTTAGAGCCTGCAAACTTCAAACAAGAGCAGGATATATTAACAGATGCATAAATCTTACAAACCAACAAGTTATGTTGCTCAGTTAAAATTTAATAAATTTTCAACATAAAAGTGTGGGTCAATTATTATTCAACCCCTAAGTTTAATATTTTGTGGAATAACCCTTGTTTGCAATTACAGCTAATAATCGTCTTTTATAAGACCTGATCAGGCCGGCACAGGTCTCTGGAGTTATCTTGGCCCACTCCTCCATGCAGATCGTCTCCAAGTTATCTAGGTTCTTCGGGTGTTTCATGTGGACTTTAATCTTGAGCTCCTTCCACAAGTTTTCAATTGGGTTAAGGTCAGGAGACTGACTAGGCCACTGCAACACCTTGATTTTTTCCCTCTTGAACCAGGCCTTGGTTTTCTTGGCTGTGTGCTTTGGGTCGTTGTCTTGTTGGAAGATGAAATGACGACCCATCTTAAGATCCTTGATGGAGGAGCGGAGGTTCTTGGCCAAAATCTCCAGGTAGGCCGTGCTATCCATCTTCCCATGGATACGGACCAGATGGCCAGGCCCCTTGGCTGAGAAACAGCCCCACAGCATGATGCTGCCACCACCATGCTTGACTGTAGGGATGGTATTCTTGGGGTCGTATGCAGTGCCATCCAGTCTCCAAACGTCACGTGTGTGGTTGGCACCAAAGATCTCGATCTTGGTCTCATCAGACCAGAGAACCTTGAACCAGTCTGTCTGAGTCCTCCAAGTGATCATGAGCAAACTGTAGACGAGCCTTGACATGACGCTTTGAAAGTAAAGGTACCTTACAGGCTCGTCTGGAACGGAGACCATTGCGGTGGAGTACGTTACTTATGGTATTGACTGAAACCAATGTCCCCACTGCCATGAGATCTTCCCGGAGCTCCTTCCTTGTTTTCCTTGGGTTAGCCTTGACTCTTCGGACAAGCCTGGCCTCGGCATGGGTGGAAACTTTCAAAGGCTGTCCAGGCCGTGGAAGGCTAACAGTAGTTCCATAAGCCTTCCACTTCCGGATGATGCTCCCAACAGTGGAGACAGGTAGGCCCAACTCCTTGGATAGGGTTTTGTACCCCTTGCCATCCTTGTGACCCTCCACGATCTTGTCTCTGATGGCCTTTGAATGCGCCTTTGTCTTTCCCATGTTGACCATGTATGAGTGCTCTTCACAAGTTTGGGGAGGGTCTTAATTAGTCAGAAAAGGCTGGAAAAAGATAATTAATCCAAACATGTGAAGCTCATTGTTCTTTGTACCTGAAATACTTCTTAATACTTTAGGGGAATCAAACAGAATTCTGGTGGTTTGAGGGGTTCAATAATAAATGACCCTCTGAATAAACGTTTCTCAATTTAAAAAAAAAAAAAAAAAAGAAATAACATTCTTTTTTGCTGCAGTGCATTTCACACTTCCAGGCTGATCTACAGTCCAAATGTCACAATGCCAAGTTAATTCCGAATGTGTAAACCTGCTAAATCTGCAGGGGGGTGAATACTACTTGTAGGCACTGTATATGTGTGTATATATATATATATATATATATGTGTGTGTATATATAATATATATATATACACATTTTGTATTACATATTTACAATTTATTAGTTTTTTGTGTTCTAAAGTTGTATTCCCATAAATATATTTTTTTATCTAAATATCTTGATTATTGTATCATGAAAATAATTAAATGTCTAATGTTCACATTGTGCTACAATAGATTTTTCACTTAAATATAAGCATTATACTAAATGTTATTATTTAGTAAAATATTCAGCACATTCTGCGTTGCACTACTGTCCCCAATTTATTATATATTTTAGGAGTCTGAGTCGGTGCATTTTATACCGACTCCGACTCCACCAAAATAAACTCAGACTCCGACTCCACAGCCCTGCTGCTTCATCCCGCATTTACCACCGTACGTGGAAAATCTTCCTTTCATGGTGCAGGGAAACTAACGTCCAGCCTATGCCTCTGGCCATGCCCAGAACTCTCGACTTTCTGCAGTCTGGCTTGCAAGCAGGGTTGGCTCTCAGTTCCCTTAAAGGGCAGGTCTCAGCGCTCTCAATCTTCTACCAATGCCGCCTGGCTCAAAAACCGCAAGTCAAGACCTTCCTCCAGGGCTTTTCCCATCTTGTTCCCCCGTACAAACAGCCGCTGGACCCATGGGACCTCAATCTCGTTCTGGACGGTCTCCAGAGGTCCCCCTTTGAACCTCTCAAGGAATCCTCCCTTGCTCTTCTGTCCTGGAAGGTAACGTTCCTGGTGGCAATTACGTCCATCAGACGGGTTTTGGAGCTAGCAGCACTCTCTTGCCGCGAACCTTTTCTGATTTTTTTTTTTTCTTTTCACCAGGACAAGGTGGTTCTGCGCCCCCTTCCGGATTTTCTTCCAAAGGTTCCTACCCAGTTTCATTTGAACGAGGACATTGTTCTGCCTTCCTTTTGTCCACACCCAGTTCATAGGGTGGAAAGGTCTCTGCATTCGTTAGACCTCATCAGAGCTCTCAGATATTACATATCCAGGACAGCCCCCTTTAGGAAAACGGACTCTTTGTTCGTCATTCCTGAGGGGCCTAAGAAGGGACAGGCAGCTTCAAAGGCGACTCTGGCTCGCTGGATTCCCTCTGCGATCCAGGAAGTCTACCGCGTGAAACTCAAGCCCATTCCTAGTGGGCTGCGGGCTCATTCCACGCGAGCAGTTGGCGCTTCGTGGGCCATTCGGCATCAGGCTTCAGTGGAACAGGTGTGTAAGGCTGCGACCTGGTCTAGCCTACATACGTTTTCAAAGCATTACAGAGTCCATACCCAGGTTTCAGCTGAGGCAAATCTGGGTAGGAAAATTCTGCAAACAGCAGTAGAGCACCTCTCTCAGTAGGCGCTCCAGGCTGTCCGGGACTGGTTCCTAGTCCTTGGGTTGTGGTTTGTTTCTTTTATTTTTCCCACCCATGGACTGCTTTAGGATGTCCCATGGTCCTGTGTCCCCCAATGAGGCGTCAGAGAAAAACGAATTTTTGTGTACCGTAAAATCGTTTTCTCTTAGCCATCATTGGGGTACACAGCACCCACCCTGTTGCCCTGTTGGGCCTTGGTTCTCTCAGTACCTTATTTGGTTATGACTCTTTTTTTTTTTTTTTTTTTTTTTCTCCTCATGTTTCTCTGTTGAGGTCAGTTTTTACTGGGTTTTTCTCCTACTGCTTGTACTAAAACTGAGCTTGCCTGGCCCGGCCAGGGGGTGTATACTGCAGAGGAGGAGCTAATGTCTTTTGCATCTACTTAGTGTCCTCCTATGGATAGGCAGCATAACACCCATGGTCCTGTGTCCCCCAATGATGGCTAAGAGAAAACGATTTTACGGTGAGTACACAAAAATCCGTTTTTTCCCGCCACCTTCATCACCCTCCTGACTCAGGACATTATCATGGGGCAAAACTGCGGTCACCACAGATTGTCACTGCCATACCCTGAAGTTGTCCTGTTTCAGGCGGATGATGGAGACCACAGCCTCATTAGTTGCCACCACACTTCATATGTGCCCGCATTTTCTGTGCCAATGCCACACTTCTGCTCCCGGCCCCCATATCCTCAATCGCTATCATCACAGTAATTGTTTCTGACACCATTGTCTTTTTCCCTGTAATGAAATATCATCAATGGCGGTGATGGTAGCTGCAGGGAGGTGACCGCAGGGTCATCATACGATATAACGTAAAAAAATGATTGCTTTAGGAATTAGCTGTGTAGGGAAAACAGAATTTTATAATAAAGCAAATTAGAAAGGTTAGGACTTAAAGATAGATATTTATACCGGGCATTATAGGTATGGGAACCACCCCTTTAAAAGTAAAAAGGGTCAGAGAACCCTGGGTTTCACTGGTTGAATACTGCCACGATGATCCATTCATCTTAAGAGATTGGCGTTTTCATGAATTTAATAATAAAATAAATGAATGCAAATAGTCCCTTCTAACATGGAAAAGTCACTGAGTTATATAAGGATAAACTCCAGTGGTATGATAAGCCATATGCTACAATTATCGTGCATGTCTCTTTCCATAGGGGTCCTGGACATTCCGATGATAAGCTGGGTGGTCATGCTGGTATCTCGTTTACTGGATTATGTCGCCACAGTAGAGGATGAAGCTGCAGCCTCCAAAAAACCTTTAAATGGCAAAGATCGAGAGAGGTTCATTACAGGTATGGGGGGGCGGTGATAAGTATACAACTTCTAAATATCTTGCTGGGAAGAAATACATTTTAATTGCAAGTTCATCTGTATTGCTGAGGAACTATTGTTTCAAGAAGATGTGGCCAATTAGAAGCTGTTGCCATTGAATTCTCTCTTCTTACAGGCAATCAGTGGAGTTTTATTAATAATAGTCTGCACACACAAAGTCTGAACAGGTCAAGCAAAGGAAACAGCAGCTTGGACAGGCTTTACTCTAGGAAGATCAGGAAACAGCTTGTTCACCACAAGCAGGTAATCTGTATGGTGTGGAATATATATGAGATGTTTATGGCCTTTTCATCCAGTGCAAACGTTTTCTTTCTCCTTTTTAAGATCTATTTGTCACTTGGTAAACATTCACTGCTGCTCAAAACTGTATTGTATGACTCTGACCCTACCTAATGTTTACTTGCAACTCCTAGAGGTAGTCTTTGTTCACTCACTTAAAGGTAATCTGTCACCAGATTGTTGCTACCCCATCTAAGAGCTGCATAATGTAGAGACAGAGACCCTGATTCTAGTGATATATCACTTTACTCCTTCACGACCAAGGACGTACTGGTACATTCTTGGCTGTGTCTGTCTCTTTAAATCAGGCTCATGTCACAAGCCTGCAATATTCCCCACACATGTCTGATGATTAGAGTTGAGCAAGTACCTAGCTATTCGTACTCGCTATATTCTTAACAAGTACTGTCTAATTCTCTGGCATTCATTCTGAATAGTACGGCATTCGGGTTACTCATTATATGCAGGTATTAGACAGTACTTGTTATGAGTATAGCGAATACGAACAGTTAGGTACTCGCTCACCTCTACTACTGATCTGATTAGAGATCCACCCGTGCCTGTTAACCCATTAGATCGAAAGCGCTTCGGCAGGGATCGCTGTATTCCCCTCCACCATAGTCTGCACTGTGACTGCAGGCATAAAGTCCCCTAAGGGGACTAGTAAAATGGATAAAATATGTAAAACAAAGAAAAAATTAAATATGGAAAAAAAAAATTCAAACCCCCTAAAAGTTCAAATCACTTAAATCTAATTTATAAAGGTGTGTGTGTGTGTGTGTGTGTGTGTGTGTGTGTGTGTGTGTGTGTGTGTGTGTGTGTGTCCGGGATTGGCATGTATGTTGTGAGGCGAAATTTTAACCCCGCGCGTTCCAATTTACCAATCAATTTTGCCCCTATCTACATAATGGGGAAAAAGTGAAACAAAAAGTGTATCCGCAACATCGCATTTATAATCACGAAATTTTGCACAGACACCTCATGTGACCCAAGGAACGTCGTAGACCATGTTTTGACAGGAAAATTTAACCCCGCGCTTTACAGTTACACTCCAAAAAACATGCCTTCATTAAAGTAAATGGAGCCTGGAACTACAGGTTATTAGTAGGAGCTGTGAGTGGTTGCTATAGAAACAAAAGACATTCATAGTATAAGAAGCTTATATGTGAGGTAATAAGGTGTCGGTGGGGAGACGGATAGAGAGAGACACTGGGAAAGAGACAGACCGAGACAGACAGTGAAAAAGAGGGACAGACCTGGAAAGGGACAGACCTGGAAAGGGACATACCTGAACAAAACCAAGGAGAATATAGAAGTGAAATATAAATTTTTTGCAAAAAAATTCATAAAACATTAAGGATCAAATACAAAAGGAATGGGGTTAATAGTCAGGAAAAGACTGCGCAAAATGTGACAGAAGAAGAGAAAGGGCCCCTCTCCCATGCAGTGCGACCCACCGTAGTAAATGGTGTGAAAAACAAAAAACAAAAACTGAGAAGTAGACCTGATGGAAGTTGAAAAATGTGATAAGGAGTCAAATAAATTGTGATATAAATTTTTGCAAAATGGTGAATGTAATGGCATAATGCATGGATCGGAGATTTAATATACCGCAATTCAGAGAATAACATAAAATATTTATTTATTTAATGGTTAAAATGACCAGTCCATGCACTAGGACATAAGTATAAAAGTGTAAAGATTCAGAATGAAAAGGATAGTCACTGGGAGTAGAAGTAATGAAAGAAGGAAAGTAAGAGATGCATTAGATGTGTGCTGCCACCACAGATCTATAGATTTTAGGTGGAATGCGGTAAGACTAACGATACTGAAAAAGCTGGAGTCTGTATTGAAGAGAAAAACATCAGAAAATGAATAAAGGATCTAATAGTTACCTATTGATAGGGGGTCGCAGAGAGCAGGAGAGGGGTCCCCCCAACGATTGTTTCGCTGCAGGAGCGCTTTTTTCCAGGGGCAGTATAAAAATTTAGGGCAAAAAGTGCCTTTTTAAATAGGGCTGGCACATATGAGTTGGATCATGGAATTGTACACAGATGCGGCGCACGCACAGATCGCGGAGGGGCGGGGAGGCCACAAGCGCCGCCACTTGGGTGCACGCCTAGGAGACAGGGACGCGTGACCATGGCTCCCGGGCATGCGCACATTTTTATTATTTATTAATTATTTCTTTGTCGCTCCATTGGGAGACCCAGACAATTGGGTGTATAGGCTATGCCTCCGGAGGCCGCACAAAGTATTACACCAAAAGTGTAAAGCCCCTCCCCTTCTGCGTATACACCCCCCGTGCTCCCACGGGCTCCTCAGTTTTTTGCTTTGTGCGAAGGAGGCAGACATGCACGCATAGCTCCACAGCTTAGTCAGCAGCAGCTGCTGACTATGTCGGATGGAAGAAAAGAGGGCCCATAACAGGGCCCCCAGCATGCTCCCTTCTCACCCCACTCTTGTCGGCGGTGTTGTTAAGGTTGAGGTATCCATTGCGGGTACGGAGGCTGGAGCCCACATGCTGTTTTCCTTCCCCATCCCCCTTAGGGCTCTGGGTGAAGTGGGATCCTATCGGTCTCCAGGCACATGAGACCGTGCTCCATCCACAGCTCCTGAGGACTCTGCTGGATAGGAGCCGAGTATCGTTCAGGGACATGGCCCTGCTACTTTGAGGTACTCTGTGTCCCCGTGGGGACCGCGCACAGCAACACTCCAGCATTGCTGGGTGTGCTAGTGCACCGGGGACCGCGGCGCTGACTGCGTTTGTGCCATTACACACTGCAGCGTCGCTGAGTGTGTTAGTGTATGGGGACTGCCGCGCTGACCGCCGCTGCCATTGTTATCTCTGCGGCGCGGCTGGGACTGTTAGTGCGCCGGGGACTTCCGCGCCGACCGCGCTTATACGGCGGCCGCGCTGATAACTCGAGTCCCCGGCTTTTGCGGCCTAGTCTCTTTTTCTTCCCGCCCCCAGCCCTGCCAGTCAGGTGAAGGGCGGGACGCTGTACAGGACGGCAGCACTGAGGGCTGGAGCATGCTTTGCATACTCCACCCCCCTCACTGTGCACAGTGGGGCACCAGTTCCCGCACTTTCTGGGTCACGCCCACGGCTCCCTCCTCTCCTCAGGACGCCGGCAGCCATTCCTGTCAGCTCCCCTGACGCTGCAGAGGGGAGACAAGCTCTGGGGGACCCAGGCAGGGATGCTGGTGGCCACACAACCGCTTTAAGCGGGCGGTAATCAGCACCTGAGGTGCTGGCCCCACTTGTGCTGAAGTGTAATTATAGATTATATGTTTATAGGCTATACTTCAGCGCTCTATTGGGAGACCCAGACGATTGGGGTATAGCTACTGCCCTCCGGAGGCCACACAAAGCACTACACTAAAAAGTGCAAGGCCCCTCCCCTTCTGGCTATACCCCCCCGTGGTATCACGGGTTCTCCAGTTTTCAAGCTTTGTGCGAAGGAGGTCAGACATCCACGCATAGCTCCACAGATTTTAGTCAGCAGCAGCTGCTGACTATTTCGGATGGAAGAAAAGAGGGCCCATATAGGGCCCCCAGCATGCTCCCTTCTCACCCGTGGATGGTGTTGTAAGGTTGAGGTACCTATTGCTGGTACAGGGGCTGGAGCCCCACATGCTGTTTTCCTTCCACATCCCCTTGTAGGGCTCTGTGGAAGTGGGATCCTGCCGGCCTCTAAGCTCTGACGCCGGGCTCCATCCACAGACCCAGTTGAACCTGATGGATATGGAGCAGGAGTACAATCAGGGACATGGCCCTGCATCATACAGGTACTCTGTGTCCCCGGCAGGCACAGACACACTCCGGGCTGGCTGGGTGTTGTAGTGCGCCGGGGACCGTATCGATTGAGTTGGTGTTCCTGCAGTTTACTGGGGGACTTTTGTGTTGTGGGAACGCAGCGCCGACCCCCACTGGACCGGCGGCGCTGCTGTGACTTGTAGTGCGCCGGGGACACGCCGACCGCGCTTTTACGGCGGCGGCGTTTATAAATCCAGTCCCCGGCTTTTGCGGCCTAGCTCCGCTTCGTTCCCGCCCCCACCCTGTCAATCAGGGTAGGGGAGAGACGCTGTTTCGCAGCAGCGACGAGGGCTGGAGCCTGATTTACATGCTCCAGCCCTCTCACTAGGCACAGAGGGAAGCAGGCTTCCCGCTCTTAGCCAGGAACGCCCAGGGCCCGCCCCCCCCTCCTCTCCCAGGACGCCGGCAGCCATTACATGCAGTCTGGCTAGAGGAAGGACGCAAGGCTCTGGGAGACCTGGACTAGGGGGCTTTTGGCGACCACACACCCGCTCTTAAGCGGGCGGTAAGCGGCATTTCAGCTGGCCCCTCTAGTGCCTCAGTGTGTATTGGTGTACTGTGTCACCAGATATATATATTTATTTATTTCTTGCACTGTGAGGTCGCTTCCTGGCTGGATACCCCAGATCGCTCTGAGGAGGCAGCAACATGTCATCCACAAAACGCAAGGCTGCCAAGGCTAGGGCTGTGTACACTGCGTGTGCTGCATGTGGGGCTGCTCTACCAGCAGGTTCCAAAGACCCCCATTGTGTGCAATGCTCAGATCCGGTGCTGCTTCGCCAGCCGGAGTCCGGAGGGGTAGTGACCCAGGCTGAGACGCTTGTAAGTCCTGCCCCGGTGTCAGGGACAGACTTTGCAGTTTTTGCTGATGGAATGTCTGTGACTATGGCAAAAATCCTTGAAACTTTGCAATCCATGACTGGGGCTCAGTCTATGGACACGGCGAGGTCTCTGTCCTCTAATCCCCCTCAGTTGGAATTAATCCAGACTGCAAGGGGGTCCCCGGCTTCCCAGGCTGAGTATTATGACTCAGATGATAGCCCCAGCCACCCTAAGCGAGCTCGCTGGGACAGACCCTCAACGTCATCACACTGCTCAGGGTCTCAGCGCAATCAGTCGCCCTGTGATGCGTCTGAAGAGAGTGATCAGGAGTCTTATCCTGGAACCCCTCTCAATCTGGATACCCCGGATGGGGACGCCATGGTAAACGAGCTTATCTCAGCCATCAATAGACTGTTGGATATTTCTCCCCCAGCTCCTTCTGCAGAGGAGGCAGCTGCAGAGCAGGAGAAGTTTCGTTTCCTCTATCCCAAGCGTAAATTGAGTGCTTTCTTGGATCACTCTGACTTCAGAGAGTCAATCCAGAAACACGACGCTCATCCAGAAAGGCGTTTCTCTAAACGTTCTAAGGATACACGTTTTCCTTTCCCCCCTGATGTGGT
The DNA here is from genome assembly GCF_048569485.1 of Anomaloglossus baeobatrachus. Taxonomy (NCBI): domain Eukaryota; kingdom Metazoa; phylum Chordata; class Amphibia; order Anura; family Aromobatidae; genus Anomaloglossus; species Anomaloglossus baeobatrachus. Next base: position 146,041,843 of record NC_134355.1, on the reverse strand, counting down.
CAAGCGCTGGACCCAGTGTCCAAAAGTAGACCCCCCGATTTCCAAACTTGCAGCTAGATCCATAGTTGCAGTGGAGGATGGCGCTTCACTTAAGGATGCCAATGACAGACAGATGGACCTTTGGTTAAAATCTGTCTATGAAGCTATCGGCGCGTCGTTTGCTCCAGCATTCGCAGCCGTATGGGCACTCCAAGCTATTTCAGCTGGTTTAGCAAAAGTGGATGCTGTCATACATCCAGCGGTGCCGCAAGTGGCGTCCCTTACCTCGCAGATGTCTGCGTTTGCGTCTTACGCTATCAATGCGGTCCTAGAATCTACCAGCCGCACCTCAATGGCGTCCGCCAATTCGGTAGTTTTGCGCAGAGCCTTGTGGTTAAAGGACTGGAAAGCAGATGCTGGTTCCAAAAAATGTTTAACCAGCTTGCCTTTATCTAGAGATAGACTGTTTGGCGAGCCATTGGCTGACATCATTAAACAGTCCAAGGGTAAAGACTCTTCCTTACCCCAGCCCAGATCAAGCAAACCTCAGCAGAAAAAATGGCAGCAGAGGTTTCAGTCCTTTCGAGGTTCGGGCAAGACACAATTCTCCTCGTCCAAAGGGACTCAGAGGACGCAAAGAGTCTCAGATTCCTGGCGGGCTCACGCACGCCCCAAGAAAGCAAATGGAGGAACCGCTTCCAAAGCGGCTACCTCATGACTTCCAGCCCCCCCCCTCCGCATCTCCGGTCGGGGGCAGGCTCTCCCGCTTTTCCGACATTTGGACGTCACAGGTCAAAGACCGGTGGGTGACAAACATTTTGTCTCGCGGGTACAGAATCGAGTTCAGTTCTCGTCCTCCAGCTCGGTTCTTCAGAACCTCCCCACATCCAGACCGAGCAGATGCCCTGCTGCAGGCGGTGGACTCCCTAAGAGCGGAAGGAGTAGTGGTTCCTGTACCGCCTCAGGAACAAGGGCGAGGGTTTTACTCCAATCTCTTTGTGGTTCCAAAAAAGGACGGCTCGTTCCGTCCTGTTCTGGATCTAAAGCTGCTCAACAAACATGTGCACGCCAGACGGTTCCGGATGGAAACCCTCCGCTCTGTCGTTGCCTCAATGTCTCAAGGAGACTTCCTTGCCTCAATAGACATCAAAGATGCTTATCTCCACGTGCCAATTGCTACAGAACATCAACGTTTTCTACGTTTTGTGATAGGAAACGACCATCTTCAGTTCGTAGCTCTGCCATTCGGTCTGGCGACAGCCCCCCGGGTCTTCACCAAGGTCATGGCGGCGGTGGTAGCAGTCTTGCACTCTCAGGGACACTCGGTGATCCCTTACCTAGACGATCTACTTGTCAAGGCACCCTCTCACGAGGCATGCCAACTCAGTCTACATGCTACGCTGGAGACTCTACAGACGTTCGGATGGATCATCAACTTTCCAAAGTCGAATCTGTCACCGTCACAGTCGCTAACGTATCTTGGCATGGAGTTTCATACTCGAGCAGCGAGAGTGAAGCTTCCGCTGAACAAGCAGCGGTCCCTACAGACAGGGGTGCAATCCCTCCTTCAAGGCCAGTCGCACCCCTTACGGCGCCTCATGCACTTCCTCGGGAAGATGGTGGCAGCCATGGAAGCAGTTCCCTTTGCGCAGTTTCATCTGCGCCCACTTCAATGGGACATTCTCCGCCAATGGGACGGGAAGTCAACGTCCCTGGACAGGAAAGTCTCTCTTTCCCAGACGGCCAAGGACTCTCTACAATGGTGGCTCCTTCCCACCTCATTGTCTCAGGGGAGATCCTTCCTGCCCCCATCCTGGGCAGTGGTCACGACAGATGCGAGTCTGTCAGGGTGGGGAGCAGTGTTTCTCCACCACAGGGCCCAGGGGACGTGGACTCCGCAGGAGTCCACCCTTCAGATCAATGTTCTGGAAATCAGGGCAGTGTATCTTGCCCTACTGGCCTTCCAACAGTGGCTGGAAGGAAAGCAGATCCGAATCCAGTCGGACAACTCCACAGCGGTGGCATACATCAACCACCAAGGAGGGACGCGCAGTCGGCAAGCATTCCAAGAAGTCCGGCGCATTCTAATGTGGGTGGAGGACACAGCATCCACCATATCCGCGGTTCACATCCCAGGCGTAGAAAATTGGGAAGCAGACTTCCTCAGTCGCCAGGGCATGGACGCAGGGGAGTGGTCCCTTCACCCGGACGTGTTTCAGGAAATCTGTCGCCGATGGGGAGTGCCGGACGTCGACCTAATGGCGTCCCGGCACAACAACAAGGTCCCGGCATTCATGGCGAGGTCGCGCGATCAAAGAGCTCTGGCGGCAGACGCATTAGTTCAAGATTGGTCGCAGTTCCGGCTCCCATACGTCTTCCCACCTCTGGCACTCTTGCCCAGAGTGTTACGCAAGATCAGATCCGATTGCAGCCGCGTCATACTCGTCGCCCCAGACTGGCCGAGGAGATCGTGGTATCCGGATCTGTGGCATCTCACGGTCGGTCGACCGTGGTCACTGCCAGACCGACCAGACTTACTGTCCCGAGGGCCGTTTTTCCATCAGAATTCTGCGGCCCTGAACCTGACTGTGTGGCCATTGAGTCCTGGATCCTAGCGTCCGCAGGATTATCTCAAGGAGTCGTAGCCACAATGAGACAAGCTAGGAAGTCAACGTCTGCTAAGATCTACCACAGAACGTGGAAGATTTTCTTATCCTGGTGCTCTGCACAGAGAGTATCCCCTTGGCCATTTGCATTGCCCACCTTTCTTTCCTTCCTGCAATCGGGGTTGGAAAAGGGCTTGTCGCTCAGCTCCCTTAAAGGGCAAGTCTCGGCACTATCTGTGTTTTTTCAGAAGCGTCTAGCACGTCTTCCTAAGGTGCGCACGTTCCTACAGGGGGTCTGTCATATTGTGCCCCCGTACAAGCGGCCGTTAGATCCATGGGATCTGAACAGAGTACTAGTTGCTCTGCAAAAGCCGCCCTTCGAGCCTCTAAAGGACGTTTCCTTTTCTCGCCTGTCACAGAAAGTGGCGTTTCTTGTTGCGATCACATCGCTTAGGCGAGTGTCTGAGCTGGCAGCTCTGTCATCCAAGGCTCCCTTCCTGGTGTTCCACCAGGACAAGGTAGTGCTGCGCCCCATTCCGGAGTTTCTCCCTAAGGTCGTATCCTCGTTTCATCTTAATCAGGATATATCCTTGCCTTCCTTTTGTCCTCAGCCGGTTCACCGGTATGAGAAAGACTTACGTTTGCTAGATCTGGTGAGAGCACTCAGAATCTATATTTCTCGCACGGCGCCTATCCGCCGTTCAGATGCACTTTTTGTCCTTGTCGCTGGCCAGCGCAAGGGGTCGCAGGCTTCTAAAGCCACCCTGGCTCGATGGATCAAAGAACCAATTCTGGAAGCCTACCGTTCTGCTGGGCTTCCGGTTCCTTCAGGGCTGAAAGCCCACTCAACCAGAGCTGTGGGTGCGTCCTGGGCTTTGCGACACCAGGCTTCGGCTCAACAGGTGTGCCAGGCAGCTACCTGGTCGAGTCTGCACACTTTCACCAAACATTATCAGGTGCATACCTATGCTTCGGCGGATGCCAGCTTAGGTAGAAGAGTCCTGCAGGCGGCAGTGACATCCCCGTAGGGGAGGGCTGTTTTGCAGCTCTAACATGAGGTATCTCTTTACCCACCCAGGGACAGCTTTTGGACGTCCCAATCGTCTGGGTCTCCCAATAGAGCGCTGAAGAAGAAGGGAATTTTGTTACTTACCGTAAATTCCTTTTCTTCTAGCTCTTATTGGGAGACCCAGCACCCGCCCTGTTGTCCTTCGGGATTTTTTTGTTGTTTGCGGGTACACATGTTGTTCATGTTGAACGGTTTTTCAGTTCTCCGACGTTATTCGGAGTTAATTTGTTTAAACCAGTTATTGGCTTCCTCCTTCTTGCTTTGGCACTAAAACTGGAGAACCCGTGATACCACGGGGGGGTATAGCCAGAAGGGGAGGGGCCTTGCACTTTTTAGTGTAGTGCTTTGTGTGGCCTCCGGAGGGCAGTAGCTATACCCCAATCGTCTGGGTCTCCCAATAAGAGCTAGAAGAAAAGGAATTTACGGTAAGTAACAAAATTCCCTTCTTTACACTGTATGGTGCACGGTGGATTTCTGGCTATATACCCTATTGTGTTGCTCAGGGGAGACAACAGCATGGCACCCACAAGAGGCAGGGGTGCCAAAACACAGGCTTACTATGCTGCCTGCGCCGCATGTACGACCTCGCTACCGGCAGGTTCCACTGACCCTCATTGTGTGCACTGCTCGGCCCCTGTGGCACTTGCTCAGCCAGAGCCTCTGCTAAGGGGGGCCCAGGGGGAACCACCAGCTAACACTGTACAGGTGACAGGGACGGAGTTTGCAGTTTTTACTGACAGACTTTCTGAAACTATAGCTAAGATTCTAGAAGCTTTGCAGTTCAGACCGGTATCTCAGACCATGGGCACTGTGGAATCATTGCCCCCTGGTTCCCCTCAGTTGGAACAACAATGTTCCCCCGGGGTGTCTCATAGATCCCAGGGTGAGGTCTCTGACACGGACCGCAGCCCCAGACCGCCTAAGCGAGCTCGCTGGGAAATCCCCTCGACCTCATCACATTGTTCAGGGTCTCAGAAGGGGGACTCTCTGTATGATGAAGCGGAGGTAGCTGATCAGGATTCGGATCCTGAGGCCGCTCTCAACCTTGATACTCCTGATGGTGACGCCATAGTGAATGATCTTATCGCGTCCATACATCAAATGTTGGATATTTCTCCCTCGGCTCCTCCAGTGGAGGAGTCCGCCTCTCAGCAGGAGAAATTCCGTTTCAGGTTCCCCAAGCGTACAACGAGTATGTTTCTGGATCACTCCGACTTCAGAGAGACAGTCCAGAAACACCGAGTTTTTCCAGATAAGCGTTTTTTCCAAGCGCCTTAAGGATACACGTTATCCCTTTCCCCCGGACGTGGTCAAGGGCGGGACTCAGTGTCCCAAGGTGGATCCTCCAATCCAAAGACTGGCGGCTAGATCCATAGTTGCTGTTGAAGATGGGGCTTCACTCAAGGATGCCACTGACAGACAGATGGAGCGCTGGTTGAAATCCATCTATCAAGCTATCGGCGCGTCTTTTGCTCCAGCATTCGCAGCCGTATGGGCATTCCAAGCTATTGCAGCGGGTCAAGCGCAAATTGACGCACTCACACGTACGTCTGCGCCGCAAGTGGCGTCCATAACTTCTCAAACGTCGGCATTTGCGTCCTACGCTATTAATGCTGTCCTGGACTCTGCGAGCCTACGGCGGTTGCAGCCGACAATTCGGTGGCAATACGCAGAGCCTTGTGGCTACGGGAATGGAAGGCAGATTCGGCTTCCAAAAACTGCTTAACCGGTTTGCCATTTTCTGGCGACCGTTTGTTTGGTGAGAGGCTGGATGAAATCATCAAACAATCCATGGGAAAGGAAACATCCTTACCCCAGGCCAAACCAAAACTACCCCAACAGAGGAGGGGGCAGTCGAGGTTTCGGTCCTTTCGGGGTGCGGGCAGGTCCCAATTCTCCTCGTACAAAAGGCCTCAGAAGGATCAGAGGAACTCCGATCCATGGCGGTCTAAGTCAGAGACATTCTGTCTCACGGTTACAGAATAGAGTTCGGCTCTCGTCCTCCGACTCGATTTTTCAGAACATCTCCGCCTCCCGAGCGAGCCGATGCTCTTCTGCAGGCGCTGGGCACTCTGAAGACAGAAGGAGTGGTGGTCCCTGTTCCTGGTCAGCAACAGGGTCACGGTTTTTACTCCAACCTGTTTGTGGTTCCAAAGAAGGACGGGTCTTTCCGTCCTGTCCTGGACCTAAAACTGCTCAACAAACGCGTAAAGACCAGGCGGTTCCGGATGGAATCCCTCCGCTCCGTCATCGCCTCAATGTCCCAAGGAGATTTCCTTGCATTGATCGATATCAAAGATGCTTATCTCCACGTACCGATTGCTCCAGAGCATCAGCGCTTCGTGCGCTTCGCCATAGGAGACGAACACCGGCAGTTCGTGGCACTGCCGTTCGGCCTGGCGACAGCCCCACGGGTTTTCACCAAGGCCATGTCTGCAGTAGTTGCGGTCCTCCACTCTCAGGGTCACTCGGTGATCCCTTACTTAGACGATCTGCTGGTCAAGGCTCCCTCTCAAGAGGCATGCCAGCACAGCCTCACCGCGACTCTGGAGACTCTCCAGAGTTTCGGGTGGATCATCAATTTTCCAAAGTCAAATCTGACACCGGCCCAATCGCTGGCATATCTTGGCATGGAGTTTTCATACCCTCTCAGCGATAGTGAAGCTTCCGCTGAACAAGCAGCGCTCACTGCAGACGGGGGTGCAATCTCTCCTTCAAGGTCAATCACACCCCTTGAGGCGCCTCATGCACTTCCTGGGGAAGATGGTGGCAGCAATGGAGGCAGTCCCGTTCGCGCAGTTTCACCTGCGTCCTCTTCAATGGGACATCCTACGCAAATGGGACAGGAAGCCGACGTCCCTCGACAGGAACGTCTCCCTCTCTCAGGCAACCAAAGCTTCCCTTCGGTGGTGGCTTCATCCCACTTCATTATCGAAGGGGAAATCCTTCCTACCCCCATCCTGGGCGGTGGTCACGACGGACGCGAGTCTGTCAGGGTGGGGAGCAGTTTTTTCTCCACCACAGGGCTCAGGGTACGTGGACTCGGCAAGAGTTCTCACTTCAGATCAATGTTCTGGAGATCAGGGCAGTGTATCTAGCCCTAAAAGCGTTCCAGCAGTGGCTGGAAGGCAAGCGGATCCGAATTCAGTCGGACAACTCCACAGCGGTGGCTTACATCAACCACCAATGAGGAACACGCAGTCGGCAAGCCTTCCAGGAGGTCCGGCGGATTTTGATGTGGGTGGAAGCCACGGCCTCCACCATCTCCGCAGTTCACATCCCGGGCGTGGAAAACTGGGAAGCAGATTTTCTCAGTCGCCAGGGCATGGACGCAGGGGAATGGTCCCTTTACCCGGACGTGTTTCAGGAGATCTGTTGCCGCTGGGGGATGCCGGACGTCGACCTAATGGCGTCCCGGCACAACAACAAGGTCACGGCATTCATGGCACGTTCTCACGATCACAGAGCTCTGGCGGCAGACGCCTTAGTTCAGGGTTGGTCGCAGTTTCAACTCCCTTATGTGTTTCCTCCGCGGGCACTGTTGCCCAGAGTGTTACGCAAGATCAGGACCGACTGCCGCCGCGCCATCCTCGTCGCTCCAGACTGGCCGAGGAGGTCGTGGTACCCGGATCGGTGGCATCTCACGGTCGGCCAACCGTGGGCACTACCAGACCGACCAGACTTGCTGTCTCAAGGGCCGTTTTTCCATCTGAATTCTGCGGCCCTCAACCTGACTGTGTGGCCATTGAGTCCTGGATCTTAGCGTCTTCAGGATTATCTCAAGAGGTCATTGCCACTATGAGACAGGCTAGGAAACCAACGTCCGCCAAGATCTACCACAGGACGTGGAAGATATTCCTGTCATGGTGCTCTGATCAGGGTCTTTCTCCCTGGCCATTTGCCTTGCCCACTTTTCTGTCCTTTCTTCAGTCCGGATTGGAAAAGGGTTTGTCGCTTGGCTCCCTTAAGGGACAAGTCTCTGCGCTCTCTGTGTTTTTTTTTCAGAAGCGCTTGGCCAGACTTCCACAGGTACGCACGTTCCTGCAGGGGGTTTGTCACATCGTCCCTCCTTACAAACGTCCGTTGGAACCCTGGGATCTGAGCAGGGTGCTGATGGTTCTTCAGAAACCACCGTTCGAGCCAATAAGGGATATTTCTCTCGCACGCCTTTCGCAGAAAGTGGTTTTCCTAGTAGCAGTCACTTCACTTCGGAGAGTGTCTGAGCTAGCAGCATTGTCATGCAAAGCCCCTTTCCTGGTGTTTCACCAGGACAAGGTGGTTCTGCGCCCGGTTCCGGAATTTTTACCTAAGGTGGTATCCCCTTTTCATCTCAATCAGGATATCTCCTTACCCTCTTTTTGCCCTCATCCAATTCACCAATGTGAAAAGGATTTGCACTTGTTAGATCTGGTGAGAGCACTCAGACTCTACATTTCTCGTACGGCGCCCCTGCGCCGCTCGGATGCACTCTTTGTCCTTGTCGCTGGCCAGCGTAAAGGGTCACAGGCTTCCAAATCAACCCTGGCTCGGTGGATCAAGGAACCAATTCTCGAAGCTTACCGTTCTGCTGGGCTTCCGGTTCCCTCAGGGCTGAAGGCCCATTCTACCAGAGCCGTGGGTGCGTCCTGGGCTTTGAGGCACCAGGCTACGGCTCAACAGGTGTGTCAGGCGGCTACCTGGTCGAGCCTGCACACTTTCACGAAACACCATTAGGTGCATATCTATGCTTCGGCGGATGCCAGCCTAGGTAGGCGAGTCCTTCAGGCGGCGGTTGCCCACCTGTAGGACGGAGCCGTTACGGCTCTATTATGAGGTATTATTTACCCACCCAGGGACTGCTTTTGGACGTCCCAATTGTCTGGGTCTCCCAATGGAGCGACAAAGAAGGGAATTTTGTTTACTTACCGTAAATTCCTTTTCTTCTAGCTCCAATTGGGAGACCCAGCACCCGCCCCTGTTTTTTTGTGTACACATGTTCATGTTGAATGGTTTCAGTTCTCCGATATTCCTTCGGATTGAATTTACTTTAAACCAGTTTATAATTTTTTTCCTCCTTTTTGCTTTTGCACCAAAACTGAGGAGCCCGTGGGAGCACGGGGGGTGTATACGCAGAAGGGGAGGGGCTTTACACTTTTGGTGTAATACTTTGTGCGGCCTCCGGAGGCATAGCCTATACACCCAATTGTCTGGGTCTCCCAATTGGAGCTAGAAGAAAAGGAATTTACGGTAAGTAAACAAAATTCCCTTCTTTTTTATTAATTGGCTCTTTTCTGCTTTATCTTTCTCCCTCAGGTTTTCCCTATATATGCTTTTACATAAATATGAGACTCCGTCCTTTGGACTCATTGCTGCATTCAAATCATCTCCCTTGATGTATTCCGGATTAACCAACACATAGGATCCTGCATCTATTGTGTTCATGTCCCTTGCTTTTATGTCACTATGTTGTCCCATAATGTTGTTTTCGTGCGTCTTATTCCTATACTTATGCTCCGTTTTCCTTACCTTTTACACGTCTGGCTAGAGGAGATCCCTTGTTTGTACTAGTGCGCACGCACTGACCTGCTGACGGCCGGGTGGCGTGGATGTTCTGCGTCGCCGTGTGCGCATGGCCGGCAGCCATGGTGACGCGTCCCTGTCTCCTGGGCGTGCGCCCGAGTGGCGGCGCTTGTGGCCTCCCCTCCCCTCCGCGATCTGCGCGTGCGCCGCATCTGTGTACAATTCCATGATCCAACACATATGTGCCAGCCCTATTTAAAAAGGCACTTTTTGCCCTAGATGTTTATACTGCCCCTGGAAAAAGCGCTCCTGCAGCGAAACGATCGTTGGGGGGACCCCTCTCCTGCTCTCTGCGACCCCCCTACTATCAATAGGTAACTATTAGATCCTTTATTCATTTTCTGACGTTTTTCTCTTCAATACCGACTCCAGCTTTTTCAGTATCGTTAGTCTTACCGCATTCCACCTAAAATCTATAGATCTGTGGTGGCAGCACACATCTAATGCATCTCTTACTTTCCTTCTTTCATTACTTCTACTCCCAGTGACTATCCTTTTCATTCTGAATCTTTACACTTTTATACTTATGTCCTAGTGCATGGACTGGTCATTTTAACCATTAAATAAATAAATATTTTATGTTATTCTCTGAATTGCGGTATATTAAATCTCCGATCCATGCATTATGCCATTACATTCACCATTTTGCAAAAATTTATATCACAATTTATGTGACTTCTTATCACATTTTTCAACTTCCATCAGGTCTACTTGTCAGTTTTTGTTTTTTGTTTTTCACACCATTTACTACGGTGGGTCGCACTGCATGGGAGAGGGGCCCTTTCTCTTCTTCTGTCACATTTTGTGCAGTCTTTTTCTGACTATTAACCCCATTCCTTTTGTATCTGATCCTTCATGTTTTTATGAATTTTTTGCATCACAATACAAAATATTTATTTTTCACTCCTACATTCTTCTTGTTTTTTTTCTTCTTTTTCTCCGTTTTTTTCTATGTTATTTACCCACCGAGGGGTCGCTAATTAGTTACCCCCCGGTATAACACTCCACTCTGGTATGGCCAGTTTTTCCCTGTGTTTAAGACCAAGAAAGAGACAGAGAGAGGCAGACTGGGAAAGAGGCAGACTGGGAAAGAGGCAGACTGGGAAAGAGGCAGACTGGGAACTAATTACTTTGCTAAATCTGTGTGGAATATCTGTGGTGTTGAAATATATGTTGTAAAATGCTTCTATTAGCTTAGTTTTTGCCTTTTAATAATTACATTTCTATTTGTTCTGTGGATTTGGTGTGCAGAATACATTTTTGTTAATACATTCTATTTCTTTGTCGCTCCACTGGGAGACCCAGACAATTGGGTGTATAGCTTCTGCCTCCGGAGGCCACACAAAGTATTACACTTTAAAAAGTGTAACCCCTCCCCTCTGCCTATACACCCTCCCGTGGATCACGGGCTCCTCAGTTTTATGCTTTGTGTGGAAGGAGGCACACATCCACTCATGCATTCTCATATTAGTTATGTCGGTTGGAAGAAAAGAGGGCCCCCACGGGGCCCCCGGCATGTTCCCTTCTCACCCCACTACGTCGGCGGTGCTGTTAAGGTTGAGGTACCCATTGCGGGTACAAAGGCCGGAGCCTCATGCCGTCTCCTTCACCATCCCTTAGCGGCTCTGGGAGAAGTGGGATCCTGAGCGGTCATCCATTTACTGGGACCGTGCTCCCTCCGCAGCCCCTGTGGGAATCTGCCGGACCGGAGCCTCTTCAACCTCAGGGACCGGGCCCTGCAACTCAAAGGTACTGTGTGTCCCCATTGGGGACTGTGCAGGGAGCGCACCTTCTTCCCGGACGCTGCGGCAGCTGCTGAATTGAGAAGGCCGGCGGACTTCCGCGCCGACCGTGCCTGCTTGTCGGGCACGGTCTCAAATTTAGTCCCCGGCTTCATCGCGGCCTAGTCGCAAAAATCCCGCCCCCGGGCCTGCCTGTCAGGGGTAAGGGCGGGACTGCCGACCTGACGTCGGATGTGAGGGCTGGAGCATCCTGCATGTTTCCTCCCCCCTCACTGATCACTGTGGGGACCTCAGATTCCCGCACTTTCCTGGCGCCGCCCACGGCTCCACTCCTCCCCTGAGAGCTCCGGCAGCCATTTTTTGGCATTCTGCCGGTGGAGGATTCTCAGTGAAGAGCTCTGCAGCTCCGGGGGACCTAAGGCAGGGAATCTGGAGGACACACACTCCGCTGGTTAGCGGTCGGTAAGCCACACCGGTCACCCGGTGCTGCGCTCCCTAGGGTGCCGGAATAGATACGTATTTATATATGTATATCTGTACGGTCGGGCTGTATACCCCTTTCCCATATACCCTCAATGATCATTCTCCTAGGAGACAACAGCATGTCGTCCACAAGGAGCAAAGCTGTTAAGGCACAGGGTTTTTTTGCGGCCTGTACCTCTTGTGGGGCTATGTTATCTGCGGGTTCCACCTACCCTCACTGTGAGCAATGCTCAACCCCTGTTTCGCTTGCTCAGCTGGAGCCTCGGTCACTAGTGGGCCCCTCGCCTCATGTAGACCCCCCTGCTCCCCCTGTCCAGGCGGCAGGGACAGAGTTCGCCTCTTTTGCTGAGAAACTCTGAGTCACTTTCACAATCCATGGCTCAGTCTATGGACAAATGGTCTGCCAAGCTGCTAGAAGCTTTGCAGTCCAGACCGGTCCTTACACAGGCCCCGGCCCCTGTTGGAGTGTCGCCTCCAGGCCCCTCTCGGTCCGCGCCGCAGCGCGCTCCCAGGTTGGGCCCTAGGTCTCACATGGAGGACTCCTGCCCGGACCACAGTCCTAGACAGGCTAAGCGGGCTCGCTGGGAATCTTCCCCGACTTCTTCACGCTGCTCGGGTTCCCAGCTTGAGGACTCTCTGGAGGACGAGGCGGAAGTCGCAGCTCAGGGCTCTGACCCTGACGTCGCCCTTAACCTTGATACACCTGAAGGGGACGCTTTAGTGAATGATCTTATCTCGTCCATCAACCAGGTGTTGGATCTCTCTCCCCCACCTCCTACTGTAGAGGAGTCGGCGTCTCAGCAGGAGAAACACCAGTTTCGGTTCCCCAAACGTACACGTAGTGCGTTTTTCGATCACTCTAACTTCAGAGACGCTGTCCAGAAGCCCAGAGCGGTTCCGGACAAGCGCTTTACTAAGCGCCTCACTGACACGCGTTACCCCTTCCCCTCTGAAGTCGTTAAGGGTTGGGCTCAATGTCCCAAGGTGGATCCTCCAGTCTCTAGATTGGCGGCTAGATCCGTGGTATCGGTTGCAGATGGCTCATCGCTAAAGGATGCCACTGACAGGCAGATAGAGCTCCTGGTGAAGTCCATCTATGAGGCCACGGGCGCGTCTTTTGCCCCGGCCTTTGCAGCCGTGTGGGCACTCCAAGCTATCTCAGCTTGTCTGGCTGAGATTAATGCGGTCACACGTAATTCTGCTCCGCAAGTTGCGTCTTTGACTTTTCAAGCGTCAGCTTTTTCTTCCTACGCCATGAACGCAGTCCTAGACTCTGCTAGCCGTACAGCTGTGGCATCCGCTAACTCTGTGGCAGTCCGCAGGGCCATGTGGCTGCGCGAATGGAAGGAAGACTCTGCCTCCAAGAGGTTCTTAACCGGTTTGCCGTTTTCTGGCGACCGCTTGATTGGCGAACGATTGGATGAGATTAAGGAATCCAAGGGAAAGGACTCCTCCTTACCCCAGTCCAAACCTAAGAGACCTCAGCAACGGAAAATACAATCGAGGTTTCGGTCCTTTCGTCCCTCCGCCAAGCCCCAATCCTCTTCGTCCAGCAGGCCGGAGAAAGGCCAGAGGAACTCCTATGCGTGGCGGTCCAAGTCATGCCCCCAAAAGGCCGCAGGAGGCACTGCCTCCAAGGCGGCCTCCTCATGACTCTCGGCATCCCCTAGCCGCCGCATCCTCGGTCGGTGGCAGGCTCTCCCGCTTTGGCGATGCCTGGTGGCCACATGTTCAAGACCGATGGGTGAGAGACATTCTGTCTCACGGTTACAGGATAGAGTTCAGATCTCGTCCTGCGGCTCGTTTCTTCAGAACCTCTCCGCCCCCCGCTCAGGCCGACGCACTTTTTCAGGCAGTGGACGCTCTGAAGACAGAAGGAGTAGTGATCCCCATTCCCCTTCAGGAACGTGGTCGCGGCTTTTACTCCAACTTGTTCGTGGTGCCAAAAAAAGGACGGATCATTCCGTCCCGTTCTGGACCTCAAGCTACTCAACAGACATGTGAGAACCAGACGGTTTCGGATGGAATCTCTCCGCTCGGTCATCGCCTCGATGTCACAAGGAGACTTCCTAGCATCGATCGACATCAAGGATGCTTATCTCCACGTGCCGATCGCACCCGAACATCAACGCTTCTTGCGTTTCGCCATCGGGGACGAACACCTTCAGTTCGTGGCATTGCCTTTCGGCCTGGCGACAGCCCCACGGGTTTTCACCAAAGTCATGGCATCCGTTGTGGCGGTCCTACACTCTCAGGGCCACTCGGTGATTTCCTACTTAGACGATCTCCTAGTCAGGGCCCCGTCTCGGGTGGCGTGTCAACACAGCCTTACCGTCGCTCTGGCGACTCTCCAGCAGTTCGGGTGGATCATCAACTTCCCGAAATCCAAGTTGACACCGACCCAATCACTGACTTACCTCGGGATGGAGTTTCATACACAGTCAGCGGTAGTCAAGCTACCGCGGGACAAACAGCTTTCTCTGCAGGCAGGGGTGCAATCACTTCTTCGGGGTCAGTCACACCCCTTAAGGCGCCTCATGCACTTCCTGGGGAAGATGGTGGCAGCGATGAAGGCAGTGCCGTTCGCGCAATTCCATCTGCGGCCACTCCAATGGGACATTCTCCGCAAATGGGACAGGAGGTCGGCTTCCCTCGATAGGAACGTCTCTTTCCCTTGCAACCAAGACGTCACTTCAGTGGTGGCTCCTTCCCATTTCTCTATCGCAGGGAAAATCCTTCCTACCCCCAACCTGGGCTGTGGTCACCACGGACGCGAGCCTGTCAGGGTGGGGAGCGGTTTTTCTCCACCACAGGGCTCAGGGAACCTGGACTCCGATAGTCTTCCCTTCAGATCAATGTTCTGGAGATAAGGGCAGTGTATCTAGCCCTATTGGCTTTCCATCGGTGGCTGGAGGGCAGGCAGATCCGTATCCAGTCGGACAACGCCACTGCCGTCGCATACATCAACCACCAAGGCGGCACTCGCAGTCGTCAAGCCTTCCAGGAAGTCCGGCGGATTCTGCAGTGGGTGGAAGCCACAGCCTCCACCATCTCCGCAGTTCACATCCCGGGCGTAGAAAACTGGGAAGCAGATTTTCTCAGTCGTCAGGGCATGGATGCGGGGGAATGGTCTCTGCACCCAGAAGTGTTTCGAGAGATCTGTCGCCGCTGGGGAACGCCGGACGTCGATCTCATGGCGTCACGGCACAACAACAAAGTCCCGGCATTCATGGCACGGTCTCAGGATCACAGAGCTCTGGCGGCGGACGCGTTAGTTCAGGATTGGTCGCAGTTTCGACTGCCTTATGTGTTTCCCCCTCTGGCGATGCTGCCCAGAGTGTTACGCCAGATCAGGTCCGACTGCTGTCGCGCCATTCTCGTCGCTCCAGACTGGCCGAGGCGGTCATGGTACCCGGATCTGTGGCACCTCACAGTGGGTCAACCGTGGGCGCTTCCAGACCGCCCAGACTTGCTGTCACAAGGCCCGTTTTTCCATCTGAATTCCGTGGCCCTCAACCTAACTGTGTGGCCATTGAGTCCTGGCTCCTAGCGTCTTCAGGGTTATCTCAGGATGTCATTGCCACCATGAGACAGGCCAGGAAGCCAACGTCCGCCAAGATCTATTACAGGTCTTGGCAAATCTTCTTATCCTGGTGCTCTGATAACTGTTTTCCTCCATGGCCGTTTACCTTACCCACTTTTCTTTCATTCCTTCAATCCGGAATGGACAAGGGTTTGTCACTCGGCTCTCTCAAGGGCCAAGTATCGGCGCTCTCCGTATTTTTTCAAAAGCGCCTAGCCAGGCTTCCGCAGGTCCGCACGTTCCTGCAGGAAGTTTGCCACATAGTCCCACCTTACAAGCGTCCGCTGGATCCCTGGGATCTTAACAGGGTGCTAACGGCTCTTCAGAAACCACCTTTCGAGCCGCTGCGGGATGTCTCTTTATCACGTCTTTCGCAGAAGGTGGCCTTTCTAGTGGCAGTTAAATCACTCCGGAGAGTGTCTGAGCTTGCAGCGCTGTCATGCAAAGCCCCCTTCCTGGTGTTTCACCAGGATAAGGTGGTTCTGCGTCCGGTCCCGGATTTTCTCCCTAAGGTGGTATCTCCTTTTCATCTCAATCAGGATATCTCCTTACCTTCATTTTGCCCTAATCCAATTCACCAATGTGAAAAGGATTTGCACTCTTTGGATCTGGTGAAAGCACTCCGACTCTACGTGTCTCGCACGGCGCCCCTGCGTCGTTCAGATGCGCTCTTTGTCCTTGTCGCTGGCCAGCGTAAGGGTTCGCAGGCTTCCAAGTCAACCTTGGCTCGGTGGATCAAGGAACCGATTCTCGAAGCCTACCGTTCTTCTGGGCTTCCGCTTCCTTCAGGGCTGAAAGCCCATTCTACCAGAGCCGTGCGTGCGTCCTGGGCATTGCGGTACCAGGCTACGGCTCAGCAGGTGTGTCAGGCAGCTACGTGGTCTAGTCTGCACACTTTCACGAAGCACTATCAAGTGCATACCTATGCTTCGGCAGACGCCAGTCTAGGTAGGCGAGTCCTTCAGGCGGCGGTTGCCCACCTGTAAGAGGGGGCCGTTTCGGCTCTTTTTATTGAGGTATTCTTTTACCCACCCAGGGACTGCTTTTGGACGTCCCAATTGTCTGGGTCTCCCAATGGAGCGACAAAGAAGAAGGGAATTTTGTTTACTTACCGTAAATTCCTTTTCTTCTAGCTCCTATTGGGAGACCCAGCACCCGCCCCTGTTCCCTTCGGGCTGGTTGTTCTTTTGTGTACACATGTTGTTCATGTTGAATTGTTCTTTTGGTTCATGGTTTTCAGTTCTCCGAACATCCTTCGGATTGAATTTACCCTAGACCAATTTATAAGTTTTCTCCTTCCTGCTTTTGCACCAAAACTGAGGATCCCGTGATCCACGGGAGGGTGTATAGGCAGAGGGGAGGGGTTACACTTTTTAAAGTGTAATACTTTGTGTGGCCTCCGGAGGCAGAAGCTATACACCCAATTGTCTGGGTCTCCCAATAGGAGCTAGAAGAAAAGGAATTTACGGTAAGTAAACAAAATTCCCTTCTTTGTTAACAGCAGTTATTAACCCGGGCGAAGCCGGGTAGTTCAGCTAGTTGAAAATAAAAAAGTAATAACTATAAAAAATAAACATTTGGTATTGCTGTGTTAAGAAATGCCCAATTTATCAAAATATAAAATCAACTAATCTGAATGGTACATGGCGTAGTGAGAAAAAAAATCAAAACATCAGATGTACCCAAAAATGGGATGAATAAAAGCGTCAGCTCAAGATGCAAAAAATAAGCGGTCAATGAGCCCCGGATCCCAAGAAATGAGACCACTACGAGCCTTGGAAAATGGCGACAAAAGTGCAATTTTTTTGTTATTATTGTGGTTTTTGTTTGTTTTTTTTTTTGTTACATACAAGGTTCAGAAATTTTTTTTTTATCCACCTAGATAAAAGTAAAACTGCAGGTTTGGTTGGTATCTACAAACTCGTGCTTACCTGGGAAATCATACTGCCAGGTCAGGTTTACCATTTAGTGAACATGGTAAACAAGAAGCCCAAAATACAATTGTGCAATTGCACTTCTATTTTTTTTTGCATGTTCACTGCTCTTGGAATTTTTTTTTCCTGTTTTTCAGTACAATATGGTACAGAATGAATTGTGCTCAAAAGTACAACTCTTTCCGCAGAACACAAGCCCTGATATGGCTATATTGACTGAAAAATTAAAAAGTTATCACACTTGGAAGGAGGAGAGGAAAAAACAGGACCCCCCCTTGAGTGAAGGGGTTAATGGGCTGCTTGCTTTCATTTTGATAAAATTCCTATTTTTCTGCTGCAAGTGTAGCAGTTATTTGAATGTGGAACTCTATTGCCCCTGCCACACCACTAATTTACAGCTTTCTGCTCATATATTGTATGCAGAAAGCTGCCAATCAGAAGTGGAGTGGAGGTTACAGAGCTCATGAAAATGCTGGACTACCTTGCAGCATGCCAAGTAGTCCTCTAATGATAATCTCCTGATTAAACAGTGATTTTCTAAAAATTACACTAAGTGGCTTAGTAAGTGACACATCAATGAAATCTGGGTCTCTCTCTGTTGCTCTCAGATTATTTGGCAAAATCCTGGTGATAGATTCCCTTTAAAATTTTGCTGCATTTTGAAGTTGCTGAAAAAGTATTAATTGTATATATATAAAAAAAAAAAACCCACGACCTGACTAATGACTGAACATTTGTGGTCAGTTCAGCACTATAGTCTCTTCTGCCAGTTGGATTAATATTGAAATCTACAATAGATGAAAGAAATGGAAATCTATGGCACTTTAAACTGTTGTCAGATGTTACAGGTAAAAATGGCCAATAACCGGCTTGTCAGAGCGTGCTCGGGGTCACTAGTATAGCTGTCACAAGTTATTTATATCATTTAATAAATTAACTTTCCTTCTAGCAACTTAACCTACTAAAGGCAAAACAGAAGGCTTTAGTAGAGCAAATTGAAAAAGAGAAAATACAGAGCAACAAAGGATCTTCATACAAGCTGCTGGTGGAACAAGCCAAGCTCAAACAGGCTACGTCTAAGGTGAGGTGTCCAGCTCCTACCTCCCAGCTAATGCTAGATTGTCAGTAACCCTGCATACCGATAGGACATTGTAGCAAGGAAACAACAGCAAAACATTAAAGGGCAACTATACTTTTAAGTAAGTTTTGAGAGTAAGCTGTCCGGTGTGTGGTCCTGAGGAATGGCCTACTGCTAGTAATGACAGATACTAAAACGCCATTACAGGCCTGGATGCTTTTCTCACTTGTGGGTTATAACTCATATCGCTTGCAAGTGTTTAATTAGTGGAAAAAGGTTGATCTTGATGGATCTGGGTTTTCATTCAACCTATATAACTCTATTACTAACCCTCTTGTGACTTGTAGCTTGAATCTTTACCGGTTTTCCCTCTACCGGCTCAGTCTTTTAGTTTGCAATTCCTCTGAGCTGGTGCATGAGAATAGCTGCTGTGATATTTACCATACACAGCACAACGCACAGGGATGTCCCTGCTCTTCATTCCGTAGTTGGGACAAAGGCAGCAGGATAACCAGTATGGAGGACCGTATACAGTAATACTGGGCAAGGTAGATGTGAATCCAGCTCTGAGTCGAGGTAAAAGACTTATTGCAAACCCCAGCATGATATTGCTTTGATTCGTTCTACTTTTTCTCTCCCTTCTCTTTTCACATAACACTTCTCCATATAATATGACACCTTACTGTGCACCCATCATAGTCTTGAGCAAGACAGAGTTGAGTTGTCGTTTCTCTCTCCCAACCCCCCTTTTATCCCCTTAACGACCCATGACATACTGGGTACGTCATGGATCGTGTGAGGTTAATCTCCGCCCCCCTGCCGTGGGGAGGTCGTGGCGATCCGCGCACATATCAGCTGTTTTCAACAGCTGACGTGTGTCTGCTAGTCGCGGGTGTAATCGCTTCCACCTGCGACCATTAACCCCTTACATCTCGCTGCCAAAATCTGGCAGAGAGATGTGTATGCGCGCCGCCTTGAGTGACTTACCCCGCCCCCATCGGAAGTCACGTGACATGATCACGGGACTTTCGGTGGTTGCCATGGTAGCACAGGGTCATGTGATGACGCCTGTAGCTAACATGAGTCACTTCCTCTCAATGCCGGAATACAGCCGGCATTGAAAGTAAAGCACCAAATCTGCAGTTCTCAGCTCTGTAGCTGTGATCTGCTGATAGGGCAGAGCGATCGGATTGCTGATCGCTATAGCCCCCTAGGGGGACTAGTAAAATAAAAAAAGTTTAAAAAAAGTTTTAAATTTAAAAAAAATAAAAAAAACCCTAAAAGTTCAAATCACCCCCCTTTCACCCCATTGAAAATTAAAGGGTTAAAAAAATAAAAAATGTACACATATTTGGTATCGCCGCGTTCAGAAATGCCCGATCTATCAAAATATAAAATCAATTAATCTGATCAGTAAGCAGTGTAGCAGCAAAAAAAATTCCAAACGCCAAAATTATTTTTTGGACGCCGCAAATTTTGCGCAAAATGCAATAACAGGCGATCAAAACGTAGCATCTGCGCAAAAATGGTAGTGTTACAAACGTCAGCTCACACTTTTTTTGCAATTTTTCTGCACTTGGAATTTTTTTGGTAAAACTTATGGTTCCATTTAAAAGTACAACTCGTCCCGCAAAAAAACAAGCCCTCATATGGCAAGATTGACAGAAAAATAAAAAAGTTACGGCTCTCGGAAGAAAGATAGGAAAAAACAAACGGAAAAACACAATGCCCGGACGAGAGATGGGGGGGGGGGGGGGGATAAACAAGTGGCTGAAAGAAGTAAATTTGTCTCAAAAAAAATTAGTTTAGTTTATTTCGAATTTTGTTGAAAGTACAGATCCTTTTTAACATTACCAACAGCTAAATGCAATCTTATTTATGTGTGTAAATTGTGCCTTTTTTTTTTAACCTTTTTCATGTACAATATTTATTATGAGTTTGACACTTTCATCGCCTTGTCTGACAAGGGGGTGTGGCCTGGATGAAAATGGGTGTGGCTAATTGAGTCATCAGATTATGCACTAAAATTAGTCAAGATTTCTACCATGAATAATATAAGCGAAGTGCTAAGTAACAAGTGGTGTAAGCTTACAATGGATCAGTCTAAAATGCTCAATTTTTATTCCACGGAATGAGTCGCTGATGCATCTGGCACATTTTTGACAACTATTTTATCATGATTTATAACTGGCTACACATCAGAAAGATGATCACAGATCACTTGAGATCAGTGTCACAAAGTACAGTATGATCGTGTGCATTTCCCAAAAAAACACAAAACAAGTCATCGTTTTCTCCTTTTTGCACAATGTTAAAGTATATTCACCCTTTTTTTTCTGACTATTGGAAACCTGTTTGTATCTCATGTGGCTGATTTGTCACTCCTTTAGGCTTCATTCACACTTTTTTTTTTTTTTTTTTTTTTTTTTATATCATACAATAAAAAATGGATTAATTTTGAACACACGGAATCAGATTTTTATTCGCTTTTGGCCTATGGTGGCATATTTTTCTCTTGTATGGAAAACATAAATTTTTTTTATTCAACCATTCCCTGCTCATTAAACAGTAAAAACAAAATGTAAAAACGACCCGCACTCGGCTTTTATTTTTTTTTGTTTTTTTTAACGGCGCCATTAGTGAGCGATCTGCAACAGGAATCTAAAACGGACATGTGTGTTTTTACAGACATATGGGGCCCGATTCATCAAGACAGGTGTGAACATCACCTGATGCGGAGGTGGCCTTAAGTGAGATGCCCCTTATGAGTCGGGCACATCGGACGAGTGGCGTACTCCTGTAGGCGCCTCGCCACAAATGATACTTTAATTTGTGGTGTAGGAAATGCTGCCCCTCATCATGCCCCCGTCCCACCTCTACTCCACCCACTTTGTCAGAGCTGGGCAAGATTGGCATAAGACCAAAAGTCACAACATTTTAGCTCCGGCTCTAGCTGCGCCAAAACTATGCCACTTTTCAAAAGTTTTTATGACAGAATACTAACAGAAAAGGTGTAATTAATCAGGGCCTTAGTATACGGAAAAAAAATAAAACATGGCCACTGATCTTGCATATAGACTGTGATGTGTATCTGTGCTTTATCTATGGAAAAACAGATGTCAAATATTTTGTGTGAGAAGTGGTCATCTATATGGGGCCTCAGGAGTTGCCACTCGGTTTGCTAGAGCCCTAAATGAGAAGTGGACCATGTGCCACTGTAAGGCTGTAATGGCAGCTGCAGAAATGGATAAAGACTTATTGACAGAAGACTCAATCAATATGTGACTTCCATTTCTTGTAACACTCAAATTAATCTTTGTTTTTACTTTGACAGCACTTTAAAGACTTGATACGTCTACGCCGCACTGCAGAATGGCCACGGTCTGCTCAAGACACAGAAGTATCTGCAACAAAAGAGAGCCCAGAAATTGAGCCTCTGCCTTTCACGTTGGCACATGAGCGTTGTATTTCTGTTGTGCAGAAACTAGCTCTTTTCCTCCTATCTATGGACTTCACCTGTCACGCTGATCTGCTGCTGTTTGTCTGCAAGGTAACCATATTGTACGCTGCTTCTGCTGAGGAGTGAGTGTTTTGCACATTGATCAGGTGATCGGCAGCCTGTTTAACCTGAAAGACCTAAAAAGAGCATTCTTAACACTCGTTCAAAATATTCTCTGTAAATGCAGTTTGAGGGAAGAATGAAAGCCTTAAAGGAAATTCACTCTAAAGGCCCCGTCACAAACAACGAGATCGCTGACAAGATTGTTGCGGAGTCACAGTTTCTGTGACGCAGTAATGATCTCGCCAGTGATCTCGTTGTGTGACACCTACCAGCGATCAGGCCCCTGCTGTGAGATCGCTAGTCCTTGCTGAATGGTCCAGACCATATTCTTCAAAGGCAATGTCCTGCTGGGCAGGACGCATCGCTGTGTTTGACACTGTGTGACAGGGTCCCAATGACCGCTGAGATCGTTATACAGGTCGCTACAGCGTGGGAAAAGGCCTGACTGTGTGACATCTCACCAGCGACATACCAGCGATCCTTATCAGGTCGTATCGTTGTCGGGATCGCTGATAAGTCGTTGTGTGTGACTGGGCCTTTAGGTCCTTTGACATATTGACAATATGTTTCTTTTAGGTGAGTGTTTGAATTCCAGGACTGTCACACAGCGTGAGATTGTGGGTCCCAGCTTCACCATTCGTCACTCCAGGGAGTAGCAGAGATGGTCACATAAGGTTTCCACTGTAGGTTATTGGAATTATGGAAACCTCTTGATGCTGAACAGTGAGGCATCTCCGAATATGGGGATAATCGAGATGGCTGGGGGCTGCATAGTTTAGCATATTAGGCCCAAGTTTGGCCACCTCCAGAGTAGAAGCAAATAGCGGATTAGATGTTTTCAGTATTGTTTTGTCTCATGGTCAGCACAATTTCCTGATCATTTAATAACTTCCTAATGGGACCCTCTGTCCATTCTTCACATTTTGTGACCATACTTCACTGGTCGTCCTAAGGATTCATGCATGTAGGCGATATGTATGATTAATGGCAGTGTTATGGGTTTGTTTCAGGAAAGCATTTGTCTGCTACATAATCCGACTTCTTGAATTTCTATATCTAGGTACTGTTGCTAAATGATTTAGCAATGTCCTGGTGCTTTTTTACACACTTGATTTTTTTCTTTTTATAGTTTGACCCTTTGTTCATCATATTTATTTTTTTCTTTTCTACATCATTAGGTTCTTGCCAGAATTGCAAATGCTACCCGTCCGACTATACATTTGTGTGAGGTTGTGAATGAACAACAGCTGGAAAGGCTTCTACTACTATTGGTTGGCACAGACTTCAACAGAGGAGACATTTCTTGGGGTGGTGCCTGGGCCCAATACTCTTTGACGTGCATGCTCCAGGACATTCTAGCAGGTACAGCCGGGGAAACACATCTGCTGTTCCTTTAATTGTGATTTGATTTGTAATCAAGCTTTTATTAATTCTGCAGTGCCGGACTGTATAACTGTTCTTTAAAAGGGTGTTCGTTCCTTTTTACATGTAAGCAAAGGGTAGGGATCCTTATCAGCGAAAGAAGCAATACTAAAGGGAACCTGTCAGGTGCAATATGCAGCCAGAACCACGAGCAGTTCTGGGTACAGATTGCTAATCCCTGCCTAACCGTCCCTGTATACACTAGCATAGATAAAGGGATATTTAGAAAAAGTATTAATTCTTTATAAAGTAAAGATTCTTTATAATATGCTAATGAGGCCAGGGGCATGCTAACATGCTAATGAATGCGCAGCTTCGGGCTCATCTCTGCTGCCACCCGATGTTTTCGGCTCAGTGTGCATGATCAGAACGTCCCCAGACTTCCAATCATGCGCACTTCACCAGTTTCATAGTGCGGATAACTGGAAGTCCAGGAAGGACTTCTGATAATGTGCACTGAGCCAAAATCCAGTGTCTGCAGTGTCTGGAGCGGTGGCAGCAGAGAGTGAGGAAAAAGACCATGCCTCTGACGCTGCACATTCATTAGCATGTTTGCATGCCCACAGTTGCGTGCTAACATGCTAAGGGGGCCGACTAGCCAAGGGAAGTAATGCCATTGTGACTAGGCCCTGACCTCATATTAGCATAATATAAAAAAATCTTTAGAAATACTTTTTGTAAAGATCTCTATATATGCTACTAGATACAGGGACAGTTAGTCAGGGATTTGCAATATACACCCAGAACTGCTTGTGGTTCTGGGGGCATATTGCACCTGACAGGTTCCCTTTAACACTAGGATCTGCTGAAAGTGATGACATTACTACCTCCAGTAGCCCGATTCTGCAGCTGAGCACTGGTCTCGAAGATCTGGTGTTTGATCATCATCTCTTCAATTGTGAGTAATTCCTGATCATCAGTCTGCTGACCAGTGCAGCCAATTAGGAGCCTCATTTACCAGGTGACTGGTGGTGGGGACGGCAGTACTATACTGCTTTTTACAGTGTTTTGCTACTCTCTTTAATGAGAACTTGGTACAATACCCACAATAGCTGTATTATGTAGACTTTGTGCCATGGCCGCTTCAAAATGTTGGTTGTCTGGTACTGAGAGTTGAAGCTCTAATTAAAGAAATTTGTTCATCCATTCACTGTACAGACCATAAAAATGCACATTCATTTTATTTGCGTGCCGTTTACACTGTACTGCAATACCTGGTGATTAAAGTGAATAATAATGTGCACGGCCAGCCCTCTGCACGGGGGTCATTCTCCTCACATCGTAGAGAACATTGTCCTGGCAGTCCTCCAAGTTAAGGCCCCGTTACACGCGTTGATTTATCGTGCGATCGCATCCGCCCCCATAGTTTGTGCGTCACGGGCAATTTGTTGCCCGTGTCGCACAAAGTCGGTAACCCCTGTCACACGTACTTAACTCCCGAACCACCTCGCTGTGGGCGGCGAACATCTTCCTGAAGGGGGAGGGATGTTCAGCGTCACAGCGACGTCACACAGTGGCCGCCCAATAGATGCGGAGGGGAGGAGATGAGCAGGACGTAACATCCCGCCCACCTCCTTCCTTCCTCATTGCCGGCGGGACGCAGGTAAGCTGTGTTCGTCATTCCCGAGGTGTCACACGGAGCGATGTGTGCTGCCTCAGGAACGACGAACAACCTGCATCCAGGAATGTGACCGATATTTTGAAAATGAGCGACGTGTCAACAAGCAACGATAAGGTGAGTGTTTTTGCTCGTTAACAGTTGCTCGTAGCTGTCACGCTACGATATGTCAAACGATGCCGGATGTGCATCACGGAATCCGTGATCCCGACGACATAGCGCCTGATATATCGTAGCATGTAACGGGGCCTTTATGTGACTAAAAGGAATCTGTCATCAGGGTTTTTCTATTTAATATGAGAACAGTATAATGTAGGGGCACAGTCCCTGATTCCACAGATGTCACTTCGCTGCGTCTTATAGTAAAAGAAAATCTGTGTTTTAATCAGTAATTATTATTTGAGGACAACTAAAGCACAATTTGCAGCAAAATGCACCAAGACCCACAACATAAATATTGTCTTGTCCAGAAGCGTTCACAAGCTATTAGTGAATAAAATGTATACTAGAACTGTAAGACCTAACTGAACTGTGCACTGTGCCTGCAGGGGAGCTGTTAGCACCCATTGCATCTGAAGCCCTGGAGGAATCTGGCCTGGGAGAGGAGGCGGCGGCTTCAGCCGGGGATTCTGACGATTCCTTGCAGCAGTCCTCAGTCATCCCATTGGTGGAAACAGTGGATGAGCCTTTAACTCCTGACATTACAGGTAATTGGGACCCTCTACAGGCAAAGCACTTAACGAGTTAAATGGGTCGTATTATATATAATATTTTGAGGACTGGTAGACATTGCAGGTAGATGACCATTACTGATAGAGGTAGTCTTTCTTTTTTTCATTGCAGAGCTTAAGGGAATCTCATTTGATTCATGCTACCCAACCATAGTTAGCATTAATCAGAGCCTTGCTGCATGTCTGCAGCTGGGTACACTTTGTTTCCTGAAACACCCCAGTGTTTCAGAGAAATTCTAAGTTCGAGATCCTGCTAGGGACCATAGCCAGAGATGTGAGTAGACAAGCATTGCCTCCTTTGACTTGTCCCCGCACCTCTCCAGGTGATTGACAGATCTTTCCCATGTGTGTACATAGGTTGACCTGTTTGTCATCTGGAGCAGTGCGGTGGGAAGCCAGCCAGGGACCACATTAGATTAGTCACATGTCTCCCTCTAGTCCCAGGTTGGTGCTTCAAACTATTGCTCTGAAATGCCAGAGCCTTTAAGAGACCAATATACCTGGCGGCAGTGGTGCACCGAGGCTTTGATTCATGCTGCCTGTGGTTTGGCCAGCAGGAATCTAATGATCTGTTCCTTTTTTACATAGTTTTTTTTTTTAACTGTTATTTTTGTGTACAATGAAGTATTAGGGCCTGTGCACACGTTGCAGATTTGGCGCATTTTTTACTGCGCAGATTTGTCAGTTTCCGAATTCCAGCAAAGTAAATGTCTCATTCACACTTAGCTTATTTTTCATTTGCAGATTTGGGTCAGATATAATCTGCAGCATAACAATTAATTATTTCAGCATTTTTGCTGTTAAAAGATGTAGAAATGTCTGAACCAAATACTTAATGTGTGCACGGATGTCTGGACTGTTAAATGGGACAGACATATAATCCGTATGTGATTTTATTTTTTACATTCAGTTACATAGAAAGCATGAAAGTACAGCCTTAAAATTGCCCAGTAATCGTCCTCATGGTCCAGGTGTTTAGGTGGCAAACCTCCCTACTTGGCAGTATTAAAGCTGTTTTCATCACCCAAAGGTGCTCCTCCTCTATCATCTTTGGATAAAGATAAAGAAATTGACCTTGAGTTACTGCAAGACCTGATGGAAGTTGATATTGATCCTTTAGATATTGATTTGGAAAAAGATCCTCTTGCAGCCAAAGTCTTCAAGGTAAGATGATCTTGTCTTCTCGGTGTATAGAAGCCTTTAATGACACTTGTAATGTATTTTTTATGTAAAGGATCTGTGAAAATTATATTTTGTACAGGTTATTTCCTCCAATGAGCGAGCCTAAGATATTAGTTCACTTAGACTTGGAAATAAATTTTCTGTTTGTGATGACCCTTTTAGGGAACAGACTGTTTTTTTTATTTTCGTCTCCTATTGTTCCTTGATCTGAAGCGCCACAGTTCTTCAGTTACTTATTTGGAAACCTGCACATAATAAACTCCATTAATATCTTGTTTGTTTTTTTTTGCTTAAGTGTAAAGTGAAAATCTCCCAGCGAGGGCTATAGCATATTACTAACAGTGTATCGGTCACCCGTAGACTATAGAGGCACCGACTTAGCTTATGTCATGAGATAATTATAAACACATCATGACATTTCTGTTATGAAGATTTCATGTTGCCCGAACCATAAAAACATACTGTATGAAACAGCCTTATACATGGTGACTAGGTGGACTAGTCAAGGGCGTGGATCCTGGTGTCTCTTTCCCACCTGGTTGTGCTTGACGGACAGGTCACTATACACACATGAAGTGACGGCTCAGTCATGAGGAACTGGCCACGGCAGGATTTTTCCACCTTGGTTAGTTGGTGTGGTCACCATTCTTTCTGGAATGAGAAAGCCAGGATGTTTGTGTTGATGAAGCCTGTGTTATGATTTGGGCAGCATGAGGCACCTGACAGACAGACATTGCTACCTTTTAGACAATTTAGACAAATGCCTATGGATGATTGATGTCAATGTACCCTAGAAAAATTTTTTTTTTTTCAGGCTCACTTGCTAAGTGTAAAAGATAACTACAATAGGTCGTCTTTGGTGATAGATTTCAGAATTTATCCTTTAAATATGAGTATCAGATGTTGAAAAATCCACATAATAGTTAGCGACTACAAATTGTAAATTTACGGCATATAGTTGCAACAAGTGTATGGAGCGGGCTCAAGAGCTGAGCCTGCCCCATACGAAGTGGACACCGGCTGTGTTACATAGCCAGCATCTGTTGTAACTGCTGGGAATACAGCTTACTCCGATCATTAATGTTTTAACTATTTAAGTGTTGCGGTTAATGATGCCATTACAGGGAACCAATGATTCGGTATGGCAGTTGGGGGCCCGCTGAAGCCCCCTATTACTGCCATCTTAGTCCTTGTGAAGCTCAGCCACAGACCTGGCTCCAAAGAACAGCAATTTCACTATATATTGAAATATTGTGGCTGATTGCTACCGTATTTTTCGGACCATAAGACGCACTTTTTTCCCCCCAAATATTGGGGGAAAGTTGGGGGTGCGTCTTATGGTCTGACTATAGGGCTGCGGCCGGGAACGAGGGTGCTGTGGTGGAGCGGGTCATCGGGGGCACGAGCAGGCAGCAGCAGCGCCTGCCGTGACCACGTGGGCCCGCTCATTACATATGCACGCCCATCCTCCCGGCCATTTCTCAGCGCAGAAGCCGGCGCTGACAGGTGGACGGGAGGACGAGCGGGGACGCGCGCATGGTAAAGAGCCGGTCCGCATGATCACCCCTAACAATTACAGCCTGGAGTGATCATGTGCGGCTGTATTCACTGCACCCCGCGCGTCATTACCAGCGCGGGGTGCAGTGAATCAGTACACTCACCCGTCCCCGTGTGTGGAGCCGCCCCCTGCTGCACGCGATGTTTTCCTGTTTGTGCCGGTCAGCTGATCTGTGCTGAGCCGGTCAGCTGATCGGCACAGACAGGAAGACATCGCGTGCTGCAGGGGAACGGCTCCACACACACAGGTCAGCGTGCCAGAGAGGAAGATGATCGGCTGCAGGGAGTGAGGAAAAGGTGAGTATAAACGTTTATTTTTTTTCTCTGTGCTATAGGATACAGGCCATATACCAGGATGGTATATGAGCACGATGGGGGCATATAGCAGGATGCGAGTATGTGAACAGTCTGGATGGGGGGGGATGTGAACAGGCTGGATGGGGGGGGATGTGAACAGGCTGGATGGGGGGGGGGGATGTGAACAGGCTGGATGGGGGGGGGGATGTGAACAGGCTGGATGGGGGGGGATGTGAACAGGCTGGATGGGGGGGGGGGATGTGAACAGGCTGGATGGGGGGGGGGGATGTGAACAGGCTGGATGGGGGGGGATGTGAACAGGCTGGATGGGGGGGGGATGTGAACAGGCTGGATGGGGGGGGATGCGAACAGGCTGGATGGGGGGGGGGATGTGAACAGGCTGGATGGGGGGGGATGTGAACAGGCTGGATGGGGGGGGGATGTGAACAGGCTGGATGGGGGGGGATGTGAACAGGCTGGATGGGGGGGGGGATGTGAACAGGCTGGATGGGGGGGGGGATGTGAACAGGCTGGATGGGGGGGGGGGGATGTGAACAGGCTGGATGGGGGGGTATGTGAACAGGCTGGATGGGGGGGGGATGTGAACAGGCTGGATGGGGGGGGGGATGTGAACAGGCTGGATGGGGGGGGGGATGTGAACAGGCTGGATGGGGGGGGGGATGTGAACAGGCTGGATGGGGGGGGGATGTGAACTGGCTGGATGGGGGGGGGATGTGAACTGGCTGGATGGGGGGGGGATGTGAACTGGCTGGATGGGGGGGGGGGGGGATGTGAACTGGCTGGATGGGGGGGGGGAATGTGAACAGGCTGGATGGGGGGGGGTATGTGAACAGGCTGCATGGGGGGGCTATGTGAACAGGCTGCATGGGGGGGGTATGTGAACAGGCTGCATGGGGGGGGTATGTGAACAGGCTGCATGGGGGGGTATGTGAACAGGCTGCATGGGGGGGTATGTGAACAGGCTGGATGGGGGGGGTATGTGAACAGGCTGGATGGGGGGGTATGTGAACAGGCTGCATGGGGGGGGATATGTGAACAGGCTGCATGGGGGGGGTATGTGAACAGGCTGCATGGGGGGGGTATGTGAACAGGCTGCATGGGGGGGGGGTATGTGAACAGGCTGCATGGGGGGGGGTATGTGAACAGGCTGCATGGGGGGGGGTATGTGAACAGGCTGCATGGGGGGGGGGGTATGTGAACAGGCTGGATGGGGGGGTATGTGAACAGGCTGGATGGGGGGCGGTATGTGAACAGGCTGGCTGGGGGGGTATGTGAACAGGCTGGATGGGGGTTTATAGCAGGATCATATACAAGGCAGGAGGATCATTACCAGGATGGGGTACCTTAGTAGAGAATTTGGGGACATTACCCCCATAACAGTTTCAGCAGCAGATCCTCGCCCCATAACAGTGTGTCATGACCACATTTTTTGCTTAAAGTTTTATTTTCCTCCTCTAAAACCAGGGTGCGTCTTATAGTCCGGTGCGTCTTATAGTCCGAAAAATACGGTAGTTCGAGTTCCCTAAAAGGACTAAAAAAATAAGTTTAAAAAAAGTTTTATAAAAATGAAACTTTAAATCACTCCCCTCTTCCCATTTAAGAAATAAAAAAAAATAAAATTAATAATATTTGGCATCACCGCATAGATGAGTAGAATAAAAGCTGTATTATCTGCTTGGGCACTTATTACGATATTCTAGAATACTATATATGAGTTTTTTTTCTGGTGTTGGCATTTTATATGGGGAAAAAGCCGGTGACAGGTTCCCCATAATGTGAGAAGACCCCTTTAAACTTGCATCAGAGGTAATCATTGGAAGGTTCTCCTGACAGATGGCTGCATCATATGTATAGCCATAAAGATAGTAGAGTATGTATACATCATCCATAGGTTTTGTTGTTTTAATATAAAAACAAAATGACTTCAGTGCAGAAAAGTAAGCTTAGGCCAGTGGAGACGCAGTGCTGAAATGGCTGTCAGTTTTTATGCCGTAATCTGCCCCTTCTGGGACAAGTTCCTCTATATGTTCCAGTGTATCTTGCCTATAATATTAATGCAGTTCATTGAGTCTGTCTTCTTTTCAATGTTTTTCTCCCACCCAAAGCCGATTAGCAGCACATGGTATGATTATTGGGGTGCTGATTATGGCACCTATAATTACAATCCTTACATCGGAGGCGTTGGAATTCCTGTAGCAAAGCCAGCAGCCACTGCGGAAAAAAATGGCACCCAAACTGTGACCGTGTCCGTGTCTCAAGGTAAGATATGTCCGTGCTGTGATGTGTGTGATTAGGTACCTAATATAGGTATAATAGGTATAATCATCCAGGTATGGATGATTTATTATTTTATTTGCAATGAATTACAGTACATATTTTATCAAGGTAAATTACAACTAATAGGATTTAAGGATTTAAATTGCAGGGAGTAATCGCACCCCCCTCCTTGTATAATAAGTCACGGGTGATTACTTTGGTTATGGATGGAGAACTGCTCTTAATTGAGATCCTGAGCTGACTAATCTTTTCTTATTTTTTCAGATTTATTTTTTTTTTTACTGCTTATTGATTCTGAGGCCATTTTTATTTGGCCACTTTGCTGTTTTTCTTCTTTGCTTTAATTGAGTTGTCTCTGCTTCTAGCTCTAGATGCTCGTCTGGAGGTTGGTCTTGAGCAGCAGGCAGAGTTAATGTTAAAAATGATGTCCACACTTGAGGCGGATTCCATTCTGCAAGCCCTGACCAACTCATCACCTACATGTAAGTGTGTATAATAACCTGTTAGGGTGTATGTAGTCACCCGCAATGTAGGACTAGTGTGATAAGCCTGTAATAGATGAATGCCCCGGTGCCAGGCCACATGAGTCCTCCCATTCTCCCTGCAGGCAAAGAGCGATTCCAGGATTGCCCTTTATTTATCTCCATCCTTTTGTCTATCGATTCCGACCAGGTTCCTTGTCTTTGCTTGAAGTAAAGCATCCCCACAACATGATGCTACAACCACCATGTTTGACAACACGGATGGTGTTTAAAGGGTGATATGCAGTGTTAGTTTTCCACCACATAGTGTTTTGTATTTAGCCCAAAAAGTTCTCCAGAGCACCTTCTTCAACATGCTAGCTATGTCCCCTCATTTGCTTTTTGCAAATTGCAAATGGTTCTTCTTATGGCTTTCAGAAAAGATTTTCTTCTTGCCACTGTTCCATAACACCCAAATTTGTGGTATTTGGCTAATAGTTTTCCTGGGCTCTGGATCTGTGTAGCGCCTCCTCAGTGACCTTGGACTTACTGGCTGCTTCTCTAAATAGTGCCCTCCTTCCTTGGTATGTAATTTTAGGTGGGCAGCCACATCTTAATAGGTTTTCAGTCGTGCCATACTTCTTCCATTTTTGAAAGATGGATTGAACTTCATAAGATCTATAACCTAACCATGCTCTTCTCTTCTCCACAACTTTATTCCTGACTGGTTTGGTGTGGTCCTTGGGTTTCATGATGCTGTTTGTCCCTAATATTCTACAACAAACCTCCTGAGTCTTTAAGGCTGCTTTCACACATCCGGTAGGTGCAGAGCCGGCCAGTCCGGCTCTAAAACCTATGCAACGGATGTGGCGAAAAAGCCGCATCCTTTGCATAAGTTTTTTTAAATGTGGCCTGTCCAGTTTTTGCCGCTTGGGGCATGCTTCAGAGCATGCGCAGTGGCAAAAACCGCATGCGGCGGCCGGATGCGGGTTTTGCCGCATCCGGCGTCCATAGGCATGCATTGAAAAATACGCCGCATCAGCCGGATGCGGCGTGGTTTTTTTTTTTTTTTTGCCGTACAAAAAACGTGCCAGGCAACGTTCCATCCGGCCGCTGCATCGGCTAAATTTGCTGCATGCGGCAAAAAACTGACAGAACGCAAGCCCACTCTGCACAATGCGGCACGAATTAAAGTCTATGCATGAAAAATGCAACCGGCAGCAAAAAAAAACTGTTGCGTTTTTTCTGCAAAGTGCCAGATTGTGCTGCACAGGAAAAAACCTTAGGTGTGAAAGCAGCCTAACAAAATAGCTGTAGTTATACTAACAATAAGTTATACACAGGTGGACTCAATATACTAATTAGGGACTTCTGGGGGCAATTGGTCACTCAGGATTGAATTTAAAGATATCAGACTACAGGAAGGTGTATATAAATGCACGGCACAATTTTCAGATTTTATGTTTTTGAAATATTTAGATAACCATGTATCATTTTTACACTGCACAAATACTTGATACTTTGTGTTG
The DNA here is from genome assembly GCF_048569485.1 of Anomaloglossus baeobatrachus. Taxonomy (NCBI): domain Eukaryota; kingdom Metazoa; phylum Chordata; class Amphibia; order Anura; family Aromobatidae; genus Anomaloglossus; species Anomaloglossus baeobatrachus. The sequence goes on along the minus strand of NC_134355.1, from coordinate 146,009,153 downwards.
TTATATCACATAGGTTCCCTTTAATTAGGGATTTTATCACCAGGATTTTCTACTCAATATACAGCTTCAAGTCTGAGGTGTTTTCACCTCTACTCACACACACCTTCTGAGGCAGCTCAGCTGACTTTTAAATGAGCTGTAAATTATTGATTGGACATTAGGGAACAACCAGACTCAACATTTAGACAAGCCTATGAAACGCTGGGAGAATATAGTCTGGTCAGATGTGACCAAAATTGAACCCTATGGGTGCCATAATACACTCCATGTTTGGAGGCCAAAAGGCAATGCATAACGCCCAAAAAACGCCATACAAACAGGTTCCCACCTCCAAACTTTACTATTAATTGTTTTAGAGAGAAAAAATTAAGCTGCTAGAATGGCCCAGCCAATTGTCTGACTTTGAATGCAATAGAAAATTTATGAAAGGCACTAAAGCTCAGAGTTCATAGAAGGAGCCCACGAAATCGTGTGTGTGTGTGTGTGTGTGTGTGTGTGTGTGTGTGTGTGTGACCAAAATCACACCTGAGCAATGCAGACAACTAGTTTTTCAATACACGAGGTGTCTTGGTCTTGAAGCTGTCTGGACTGACTAAGTATTCAGTACATTTCAATAAGGGTGTTCAATACTTTCTTCGGCGCTCCATTGGGAGACCCAGACGATTGGGTGTATAGCACTGCCTCCGGAGGCCACACAAAGCAATTACACTAAAAAGTGTAAGGCCCCTCCCCTTCTGGCTATACACCCCCAGTGGGATCACTGGCTCACCAGTTTTCTGCTTTGTGCGAAGGAGGTCAGACATCCACGCATAGCTCCACTGTTTAGTCAGCAGTAGCTGCTGACTATATCGGATGGAAGAAAAGAGGGCCCATATGGGGCCCCCAGCATGCTCCCTTCTCACCCCACTTGTGGTTTGTAAGGTTGAGGTACCCATTGCGGGTACGGAGGCTGGAGCCCACATGCTGCTTTCCTTCCCCATCCCCCTGAGGGGCTCTGAGGAAGTGGGATCTTACCGGCCACCAAGCCCTGAGGCCGGGCTCCATCCACAGACCCATAGAACCTGCTGGATGTGGAGCGGGAGTGCCGTTCAGGGACAAGGCCCTGCAACTTTCAGGTACTCTGTGTCCCCGTATGGCAGGCCACGCACACCCCAGGCTTGCTGGGTGTGCTAGTGCGCCGGGGACTGTAGCGCTGTGCGCTGGGCTTATAGTCCCCGCAGATTACTGGGGGACTTTATGTGTGTGGATCGCCGCGCCGACCGCCCCTGGAGCGGCGGCGCAGCTGCGACTTGTAGTGCGCCGGGGACGCGCCGACCGCGCTTTTACGGCGGCGGCGCTTCTAACTTTAGTCCCCGGCTTTCTGCGGCCTAGCTCCGCTTCGTTAACGCCCCCCACCCTGTCAATCAGGGTAGGGGAGAGACGTTGTTCAATCGGCAGCGCCGAGGGCTGGAGCACGATTTACATGCTCCAGCCCTCTCACTGAGCACAGTAGGACACAGGCTTCGCACTTTTTTCTCTGTGCACGCCCTAGGCCCGCCCCCAGGCTTGCAGCTCCCCAGGACGCCGGCAGCCATTATACACATGCAGTCTGGCTGGAGAATGGACGCAGGCTCTGGGGGACCCAGGCTAGGGGTTTCTGGCGACCACACACCCGCGCTAAGCGGGCGGTAAGCAGCACATACGTGCGGCCCCACTAGTGCCACAGTGTTATATTTTTCGCTGTACCATAGACACTGCTGTGTCTAGATATATTTATATACTGCACTGTAAGGTCGCTTCTTGGCTGTACACCCTATATTGCTTTGAGGAGACAACAGCATGTCATCCGCAAAACGCAAGGGTGCCAAGGCACGGGCTGTATACACTGCTTGTACAGCATGTGGGGCTAATCTACCAGCAGGCTCCAACGACTCTCATTGTGTGCAATGTTCAGTCCCAGTGGCACTTCGTCAGCCAGAGCCTATTGTGGTGGTAGCCCAGGCAGAGGCGCCTGTGAACCCTGCCCCGGTGACGGGGACAGAATTTGCAGTCTTTGCTGATAAAATGTCTGTGACTATGACAAAAATCCTGGAGACCTTGCAGTCCAGGCCAGTTGCTCAGACCATAGACACTGCTGTGTCTATGTTCCCCGGTCCCCCTCAGTTGGAACTAATCCGTACTTCAAGGGGGTCCCAGGCATCACAGGCTGAGGGCTCTGACTCCGATGACAGTCCCAGTCCGCCTAAGCGAGCTCGCTGGGAGAGACCCTCCACGTCATCACGCGGATCAGGGTCTCAGCGAGAAGGGTCCCTATATGAGGGTTCAGAGGTGGGTGATCAGGAGTCTTGTCCTGACGCCGCACTCAATTTGGATACGCCAGATGGTGACGCCATGGTAAATGACCTTATAGCGGCCATCAATAGGCTGTTGGATATTTCTCCCCCAGCCCCTTCTGCAGAGGAGGCAGCTGCACAGCAGGAGAAATTCCATTTTCTGTATCCCAAGCGTAAATTGAGTACTTTTCTGGACCACTCTGACTTCAGAGAATCCATCCAGAAACACAATACTTATCCGGACAAGCGTTTTTCTAAACACATTAAGGATACACGTTATCCTTTTCCCCCTGACGTGGTCAAACGCTGGACCCAGTGTCCAAAAGTGGACCCTCCAATATCCAGGCTTGCAGCTAGATCCATAGTTGCAGTGGAGGATGGGGCTTCACTTAAAGATGCCAATGACAGACAGATGGACCTTTGGTTGAAATCTGTCTATGAAGCTATCGGCGCGTCGTTTGCTCCAGCATTCGCGGCCGTGTGGGCGCTCCAAGCTATTTCAGCTGGTCTGGCACAGGTGGACTCTCTCATACGTCCAGCAGTGCCGCAAGTGGCGTCCCTAACTACGCAAATGTCTGCGTTTGCGACCTACGCTATCAATGCGGTACTGGACTCTACGAGCCGTACCTCAATGGCATCCGCCAACTCTGTAGTTTTGCGCAGAGCCTTGTGGTTAAAGGAATGGAAAGCAGATTCTGCTTCTAAAAAATGTTTAACCAGCTTGCCATTATCTGGAGACAGACTGTTTGGTGAGCAATTGGCGGAAATCATTAAACAGTCCAAAGGTAAGGACTCCTCCTTACCCCAGCCCAGATCAAGCAAACCTCCACAGAGGAAGTGGCAGTCAAAGTTTCGGTCCTTTCGAGGCTCGGGCAAGCCCCAATTCTCCTCGTCCAAAGGGACTCAGAAAGAGCAAAGGAGCTCTGATTCCTGGCGGGCTCACTCACGCCCCAAGAAAGCAACTGGAGGTACCGCTTCCAAGGCGGCTGCCTCATGACTTTCGGCCGCCTCCCTCAGCATCCTCGGTCGGTGGCAGGCTCTCCCGCTTTTGCGACATTTGGCTGCCACAGGTCAAAGACCGGTGGGTAACAGACATTTTGTCTCACGGGTACAGGATAGAGTTCAGTACTCGGCCTCCGCCTCGGTTCTTCAGAACTTCCCCACATCCCGACCGAGCAGATGCCCTTCTGCAGGCGGTGAATTCTCTAAGAGCAGAAGGAGTGGTGGTCCCTGTTCTTCTTCAGGAACGAGGTCAAGGTTTTTACTCCAATCTCTTTGTGGTGCCAAAAAAGGACGGCTCATTCCGTCCTGTTCTGGACCTAAAACTGCTCAACAAGCATGTGAACGCCAGGCGGTTCCGGATGGAATCCCTCCGCTCGGTCATTGCCTCAATGTCTCAAGGAGATTTCCTAGCATCAATAGACATCAAGGATGCTTATCTCCACGTGCCGATTGCTACAGAGCACCAACGCTTTCTACGCTTCGTGATAGGAGACGACCATCTTCAGTTTGTAGCTCTGCCATTTGGTCTAGCGACAGCCCCACGGGTGTTCACCAAGATCATGGCGGCAGTGGTAGCAGTCTTGCACTCTCAGGGACACTCTGTGATCCCTTACTTGGACGATCTACTGGTCAAGGCACCCTCTCAAGAGGCATGCCAACTCAGCTTGACTGTTGCACTGGAGACTCTCCAGACGTTCGGGTGGATCATCAACTTCTCAAAGTCAAATCTGTCACCGACCCAATCACTAACGTATCTTGGCATGGAGTTTCATACTCTCTCAGCGATAGTGAAGCTTCCGCTGGACAAGCAGAGGTCACTACAGACTGGGGTGCAGGCTCTCCTTCAAAGTCAGTCGCACTCCTTAAGACGCCTCATGCACTTCCTCGGGAAGATGGTGGCGGCAATGGAAGCGGTTCCGTTTGCGCAGTTTCATCTGCGCCCACTTCAATGGGACATTCTCCGCCAATGGGACGGGAAGTCAACGTCCCTGGACAGGAAAGTCTCCCTTTCCCAGACGGCCAAGGACTCTCTGCAGTGGTGGCTTCTTCCCACCTCATTATCACAGGGAAGATCCTTCCTACCACCGTCTTGGGCGGTGGTCACGACAGACGCGAGTCTGTCAGGGTGGGGAGCAGTTTTTCTCCACCACAGGGCTCAGGGTACGTGGACTCAGCAGGAGTCCACCCTTCAGATCAATGTTCTGGAAATCAGAGCAGTGTATCTTGCCCTACTAGCCTTCCAGCAGTGGCTGGAAGGAAGGCAGATCCGAATTCAGTCGGACAACTCCACAGCGGTGGCATACATCAACCACCAAGGGGGGACACGCAGTCGGCAAGCCTTCCAGGAAGTCCGGCGGATTCTGATGTGGGTGGAAGCCACGGCCTCCACCATATCCGCAGTTCACATCCCCGGCGTAGAAAACTGGGAAGCAGACTTCCTCAGTCGCCAGGGCATGGACGCAGGGGAATGGTCCCTTCACCCAGACGTGTTTCAGGAAATCTGTCGCCGATTGGGAAGGCCGGACGTCGACCTCATGGCGTCCCGGCACAACAACAAGGTCCCAACCTTCATGGCACGGTCTCGCGATCAAAGAGCGCTGGCGGCAGACGCCCTAGTGCAAGATTGGTCGCAGTTCCGGCTCCCTTATGTGTTCCCACCTCTGGCACTCTTGCCCAGAGTGCTACGCAAGATCAGATCCGATTGCAGCCGCGTCATACTCGTCGCCCCAGACTGGCCGAGGAGGGCGTGGTATCCGGATCTGTGGCAGCTCACGGTCGGCCAACCGTGGGCACTACCAGACCGACCAGACTTACTGTCCCAAGGGCCGTTTTTCCATCGGAATTCTGCGGCCCTGAACCTGACTGTGTGGCCATTGAGTCCTGGATCCTAGCGTCTTCAGGATTGTCCCAAGAGGTCGTTGCCACCATGAGACAGGCTAGGAAGCCCACGTCCGCTAAGATCTACCACAGAACGTGGAGGATATTCTTATCCTGGTGCTCTGCTCAGGGAGTGTCTCCCTGGCCATTTGCATTGCCTACCTTTCTTTCTTTCCTGCAATCTGGGTTAGAAAAAGGTTTGTCGCTCGGCTCCCTTAAAGTTCAGGTCTCGGCGCTATCCGTCTTTTTTCAGAGGCGTTTGGCACGCCTTCCTAAGGTGCGCACGTTCCTACAGGGGGTTTGCCATATCGTACCCCCGTACAAGCGGCCGTTAGATCCATGGGATCTAAACAGGGTACTAGTTGCCCTCCAGAAGCCGCCCTTCGAGCCTCTGAGGGAGGTTTCACTTTCTAGACTATCACAGAAAGTGGCTTTTTTGGTAGCGATCACATCTCTTCGGAGAGTGTCTGAGCTGGCAGCGCTATCATCCAAGGCTCCCTTCCTGGTCTTCCACCAGGACAAGGTAGTGCTGCGCCCCATTCAGGAGTTTCTCCCGAAGGTGGTATCCTCTTTTCATCTTAATCAGGATATCTCTTTGCCTTCATTTTGTCCTCATGCAGTTCATCGGTATGAGAAGGATTTACATTTGTTGGATCTGGTGAGAGCACTCAGAATCTACATTTCCCGCACGGCGCCCTTGCGCCGTTCGGATGCACTCTTTGTCCTTGTCGCTGGTAAGCGCAAAGGGTCGCAGGCTTCTAAGGCCACCCTGGCTCGATGGATCAAAGAACCAATTCTTGTAGCCTACCGTTCTGCTGGGCTTCCGGTTCCATCAGGGCTGAAGGCCCATTCTACCAGAGCCGTGGGTGCGTCCTGGGCATTGCGACACCAGGCTACGGCTCAACAGGTGTGCCAGGCAGCTACCTGGTCGAGTCTGCACACTTTCACCAAACATTATCAGGTGCATACCTATGCTTCGGCGGACGCCAGCCTAGGTAGAAGAGTCCTGCAGGCGGCAGTTGCCTCCATATAGGGGAGGGCTGTCTTGCAGCTCTAACATGAGGTATTCTTTACCCACCCAGGGACAGCTTTTGGACGTCCCAATCGTCTGGGTCTCCCAATGGAGCGCCGAAGAAGAAGGGAATTTTGTTACTTACCGTAAATTCCTTTTCTTCTAGCTCCTATTGGGAGACCCAGCACCCGCCCTGTTGTCCTTCGGGATTTTTGGTTCTTTTTCGGGTACACATGTTGTTCATGTTGAACGGTTTTCAATTCTCCGAGGTTACTTCGGAGTGAATTTGTTTAAACCAGTTATTGGCTTTCCTCCTTCTTGCTTTTGCACTAAAACTGGTGAGCCAGTGATCCCACTGGGGGTGTATAGCCAGAAGGGGAGGGGCCTTACACTTTTTAGTGTAATTGCTTTGTGTGGCCTCCGGAGGCAGTGCTATACACCCAATCGTCTGGGTCTCCCAATAGGAGCTAGAAGAAAAGGAATTTACGGTAAGTAACAAAATTCCCTTCTTTTCCCCTTTTCCCTGAATTGCTTGTCTGTCACACAAATTTATTTATGGACATCTATGGTTTTATTTCCTTGCCTGTGTGGATTGGATTGGTTGTTACTGACAACTGGTGAGAAATTTAGCACCTTTAGAGAGATAAAGATATAATATACTCACACAGTCATAATTTACAGTGTAGCTGTCATTTTTATTTTTATTGCATAAATTAATAGTACACATGAAAATAAGCAACTTTGTAATATATCTTATCAGTCAAATCTGCTTCTTTCTCTGCCAGAATTGATCAGTCATTATCAACATTCTGAATTGTGGGGTTAAATCTGTATTCAGTGAAGACTTTACCATTACTGAGATAGAAGATGAGCGCTGCTACTGATCACATTGATAAGGAGGGAGGAGCTAGTGCCAGAGCTCCGCCCCTCCTCACTCTTCTATCTACATAGATTCTCATCAGTACTAACTACCATCTCCTATCTCAGTAATGGGAAAGTCTTCATTGAATACAGATTTTACCTCAGAATTGAGAATTTTGATATTCTTTTTTTAATTTTTAAGTGCTTCTTGCTTACCGCAGGAAGTTTCCTTCATTCTATATTTAAGGCTGCATTGTTCTAAATTCACGATTTCTTCACAGTGTCACAGCCTTCAGGTGGGACTGACGACTCGCTGCTACGAGGGCTTCATTCGTCCAGTCAGTCCAACCAGCTAATTGTTCAGTCGTCTTCCATTCCAATGCTCAGTGCCTGCTTCAACAAGCTCTTTTCAATGTTGCAAGTGCATCACGTCCAGGTTGGTTTTCCGTAGCGTTCACTTGTAGGCTGTAGGCATTGCCCCCCATTGGTGATGTGTAGCAAGTCGGCAGTATTTCTCTGCGCTCTGAATATATTTGACATGCAAAGGTGCTTCAAATTTCTTGGCATGTCTCTGAGTAAATATGGTGCAGATCTCTCCACCATTGTATCTGTCATAATAAGAGAACATCTCGCCAAAGACTGTCTCCTAGTATCAGAGTTTAGATTTTTGTACTCTTAAATCAATTATTTTAAAAAGTAATTGAGTTGATGAAAGGATGTTTTCATAATTAAAAACGATACTATTTCATAGGACGACCATAGACTCTTAAGTAGCTGCAGGCAATGCTTGACCTCCATGTCATTTACTAGGATCCCTGTGCTCATGAAGGTCCTAGAGGTTGAACACCCTCTGACCCAACAGTTATCACATGTCCTGTGGCCGGGTGATAATGGTTGTCCCATAATTTTAAATGAGCCGTTTAGGGAAAATAAAAAATCTCGTCCTTCTTGCTGATCATAAATTTGCAATTATTCGTGTTTTGAAGAATCCATATAGTTCTTGACATTTTGTTAATTTTACCATAGCTGGAGTCTCTTCTGCAGTTATGGCTCACATTGAGCCTAAATTCTAGCTCCGCCGGAGGCAAGGAAAATGGAAGCGACTTGTTCTTATACCACGCTAATAGAGTGCCGGTCATCTCGCTCAATCAAGGTAATCCGTTTGGGTCAGAATTACACTTGCAGTTCTTGTGCAATCTTTGATGTATATCTTGAGCCAAAGTGAACATTAAAGAAGCAATCTTTTCAAAGTTTTCATCCTCTTAATATATTGCAATCATCATATTATATAGCACTGTATACTTACAACTTCTCAACCCAGGAAAGGGGTATTCTGATTGAGGTCTTGGGGAATAGTTGTTTTATTTAATGGAAGGTAAATGATTTGCTCTTATTTACTGGTTCTTCACAACTGAAATAGGTTATCTGTAGGTATTTAATGAGCTAGCTACAGGATTGGTTATCATTGGCCAATGGGTGGTGCTCAGACACCCAGCACCCTCACCTCCATTCATCACCTGTTTTTCCAGTGGTTGTCGGATATAAATTCTTTGAGCAGAGCTGTTGTGATCACACCATTCAAAAGTGTATCAGCTGCTGCCAGGTATTGCACCACTGCTCTCGTTAGAATCTGGGCTGTAATGGCTGGCAGTGTCTTCTACACTCTGAATGACGTGGTGCACAACAGCTCAGTACAGAGCTACTAATATCTGATCAGTGGTGTAATGCTGGATGCCAGCTCTATCCTGTAGATAGGTCATCAAATACCTGTGTCCTGATAACCCCTTTAATTTGCTTTATTGAGAATGTCTAGAGATGCCTGTGATCCATCATCCATCGAATGTTGCTAAATTGTTCTAACCTGTAGTAACTCACACATGTTTCTAGGGTATGGGGGATATGTGCTTTTTCTTTTTTTAATAAACCTTTTCGGGACCTTCTGAATAACCATACACTGTAACCTGTATTTGATTCCACCGTAGTTGAATTATTAACTGCTCCCTCTAGTGTTTTAGTACAGAAATGCATTTGACTATATATATATATATATATATATATATATATATATATATATATATATATATATATATATATATATATATATATATATATATATATATTATATATATATATTAGTGTGTATATGTATATGTATGTGTATGTATATGTATGTATATAATTTATTTACTTAATATATACACACTATATGCTATTTTGCATTATACATGTGCATTTATTCAGACTTTATCACAGTGTGTGTGTATAATACACTCTGTACGGTATCTATATTTTATCTATTCAGTTAGACACTGCAAGTTATCTCATGGACATGCCACTGAGGCTGATGGTAAATGGGGATTAGTACAATTCTATCTAATACAGAACCAGGACCATTGTATAGAATTACATACTTATAACTCCAAGGCTTCCTATTCCTGGGCCAATTAACTACTACTTGATCACTAAGCCAGTGTAATGCATTTTATATCTTCTGTATTGTTAACTCTTTAAGTCATGGTCCTCTGTAAACACACAGTGTAAACTAATGCATTTTGTTCTTTTTCCAGCTTCTATAACCAGCTTTTTAACAGTCCTGGCCTGGCATCCAAATACCTTACTGCGGACATGGTGCCTTGTTCTTCACAGCCTCACTCTTATGACAAACATGCAACTGAACTGTGAGTTGTTTTTCTTTCCGGTCTGGTCAGATTGCCGTTTTATATCTTTTAGTGCATTTATCTTTAGTATTCAATCAAAGCAAAAATGTCAAATGTCATATTCTGAATTATTGAAAGGTCCAAACTTGTATATATCGCTCATAAATTAGGAGGTAATAAGGAAATTCCACTATTTGATTAGACTGTGTGTCTGGTCTTGAAAAGCTCATTGCTATTGAATTTTTTTTTTGTTTGCTGAAATGTCCGATACCAGATTTAAAGGGAACCTCTAAGGTTAAATCTCCTGGCGTTTTGGAGAGAGCAACATTTGATATATTAGGCACTTGGCCTATAACCTGCTTGTTTTTTACATTGAATTACATCTGCTCCGGTGGGAGCACATTTTGTCTGGTTTCTCTACCCTCATCACTTAGATGCCGTAATTGCTATAGACAGTGGAATCTAAGGGGTAAACCAACATTGATGGGTGTTTTCTGATCCTGCAGGAGCCTGAATTTGTATGACACAGTTTTCACTTCTTATGGATTAAGCTCAGATCCTGAAACTGCTTCATATACAGTACTTTCTGCCTTTAAAAGGAGTCTGCTTGTCTCTCTCTGACTGTAGGCTTTGGAATACTGACATTATGGGATGCGCACACTGTCAGGATTCTCCAGTGAGAGTGGATGGTCATTGGACCACAAGTGTATGATTTGGCGGCAGTATGCAAATGGCATTCTTTTGTCATGCAATGCCCATTCTCACCGGCAATTACTGGTGAATCCTGATAACGAGCAGTGTGCATGTTGTAAGGGTTCAGAAGTCTGCAGTCACACATACTGAAGGCATCCTTTTATTAAAACACTAGACAATCTTTATAACTAATTTGTACCATTTTCTGTATAATTTTGAGGTATTCACATAACCCTTATACTGCTATTTTGCTATGCTTCACAATATAGAGATCACAAAAAAAATATGTATTAAGACACATTGGAAGAAATTGCATGGGTTAACAGGTGGTGTCATACAACATAAGATGTGATGGGCACCACCAAGATAACCACTCTTAGGCTATGTGCGCACACAGAAGTTTTGTTTCTCAGTGAAGAACGCTTCTCTAGCCAAAAAACGCATAAAGCGTGCATTTTTGCCCCTGCCTTTTTTTTTAATTATTATTAAGATTGTCAGTGGCAAATTGCGGGGAAAAATGCAGGGACCTGCAGAAAAGAAGTGACATGCTGCTTCTTTTTGCTGCAGAAAAAGTGCAGCAAAACCTGTTAGAAAAAAAAAGCAACGTGCGCACAGCATTTCAGATAACTCATAGACTTTGCAGGGGAAGGACTGAATGAAGTTTATGAACACAAACTGCACCAATTCTGCACCCAAAAACGTGGCAAAAAACGCATTGTGCAAACAGGGCCTAAGAGACAGAAATTAACTTTACTAGTGGATAGTAGTTGGTGTGCAATTCAACCAAGCATGTGGAAGAACATAAAAAGGAAGAGGAAAATCTGCAATGTATAGAAGACTACACCAGCAAGAAATATAATTATACCCCCAAAGTGTATTACGTATAACAATCAATTCCAAACCGTATTAAAAACACTAGCAGATGAAGAAACATGTGTAACCATATCATCAGTCCTCACAGGCACTATGAAAAAATAGACATTTAGATGTATATAAATCAATTAAATATCACAGAACTATAAGGACCAACTTATGAGCTCCCAAACTCCCCGTGCCCTCGATGTATGGAGATCCAACCAATTGACACATTTCTTGAAATCCCTTCCTCCTAGATCCCATTTTTCTAACTTTGACACCTTTTGAAAAGGAATGTATGAACACTGGTCCCATTAGACATACCCTTTCTATGGCATATAATCTTATTAACACACCCAAAAAACAAATTTCAATCACAATGGGAGGACGATCTTCAAATCCAGTTTTCTGAGGCCCAATGGGAAAAGATATGTTCTCTGACCCATCGATCCTCTATCTCGTCCCGTGATCAGGAAGCGAGTTTTAAGTTGCTCACCAGATGGTACAGAGTTCCTACTAGACTGCACTCAATCTTCCCAGAAGTGAGCCCACTCTGTTGGAGATGTGATGAGGAGGATGGTAGTCTGATGCATATTTTCTGGTCATGTAGGCGCCTTGACCCGTTTTGGGAGAATGTACAAACAGTTATACGTAAAGTTACTAGCTTGACCACCGCTCTGGATCCAGCCCTTGTCCTTTTACATCATTGTGACATCTCAACGAAAAAGTACAAGAATTCCTTACTACGACACTTAATCACGGCAGCCAGAGCTTGCATACCTCTCTTGTGGAAAAAAAGATAACCCTCCTACGATGGCAATGTGGTTCGCCAGGATAAACGAGACGATGTTGCTCGAAGACCTCACTTCCATAATTCACAACTCTCAACACCGGTTTGTTAGAACCTGGTATAGCTGGACAGAGTTTAAGGGATCTGATTACATTTCACTGTTGGAGACAGGTTGAATTTGCGAATTTGCACTGCCAGTGTCTGGAACCCCCCCACCTCCCCCCCCATCCTGACAAATTCACCTACCCTCTTTGACCCCAACCCTCCCACCTTTTTCTTCTCTGACTTTCTTTTCTCTCTTTTTCTTTCTTGTTCATGTTTTACTCCGTATCTTCTATTCTGCCAACTCACACTTGAGTTACGGCCCCGGTTTTGTTCACTCCTCTAAGGTGGCCTTGTTATATAGTATAAAAAGTTTTTATACTGATCCTCCGACAGTAGTTGGTTACAGTTCTCATCGTTGTTTATACAGTCTTGAGTTTTGTATCTCCCCATATTTTAGGAATTGATCTGCTAACAATTCCTCTATACAATGCTTGTGTTCTGACATTGTGCTTTACTCTGTACAATACGATGTTTCCTGTGTTATTGATAATGTTAATAAAAGTTAAATTTATAAAAAAATATCACAAATAAATAAAAAAGTATAATTATTTTTTTTTATCATATTTTTAACAGCAAAATTAAACACATATAAAAATTAATTTCCCCATAAAAACATCACAAAGTGGAAAAACCTTTAGTCAGTAACAAAAAGCACCCAAATTACATAATAAACAATGCACCTGTACTCCACGTCTCACAAAAAGTATAAATATCTACATGTGCAAATACCCCGAAACGGCTGTCTGTGGATGGATACCATGTTTGGTATAGGTGGTCTCCTTGACTGGAGACTGCACTTCCCGTGGTTGTTCCTTCCCGGTGAAAGACCTGGCTAGTTTCCTGCCAGCGTTGAGAAACACGTGATGGTGTCTCCGCGGCTTTCTTATTTACATGTGCAACAATACATACAATCCTATAGATGCCAGGTCATGAGTCAGAAATAGATCAGGTGCCCACAACTTCACGCGAATCGTTACTTTTGTAGCTTCATCAGGGATATGACCCAGGGAATAATACTCACCTATTTATATCTGTTCCTCAATAACCTAGCCGTCACCTGTGAGTGTATGATTTCCAGCGCATAGGGAGAGGCAATGCTGCGCAAGCGCTGAGACACAGACCGGATGTGGTCATGCATGTCAAAAGGGTACTGGGACAATGATCAAGAAGATCATGCTTTTCATGTACTAGAATTGGCGTGCACAGTTGGTGTCCTTACACATTAGATGGAGCCACTGAAATCAGTGGATTCAGGAGCTGCTCATGTAATCAATGTGGGGCATTCCACTCTCACCTGACATATGTATTTAAGAACGAAGGACCAGACGTGTTTGAGGTCAGCATGTCTGGAATAAACCCTGCTTTTAGAGATGTATGTCAGTAACGTAACCCACCCATCTCCATTGATAATACAGTCACGCTTTGGGAAGTGGTGCTTCCATGTGGTCAGCGAACATTTGCCCAGGGTGAGTGGACGCTGTACAGGGGACCGTTTATCAGAGCTTAGATTATAAAGACTTTAATGTGAGCACTTCAGAATTAACCTACTGCACAGAGCTGTACACACATGTAGTAACTTACATTAGTCCCTAATCATTGCACTTCTCCATGGTCTTTTGTGTTCAGGGTGATTTTATTTTACTTTTATTAATTAACCTAATTAAATGGAAATGAATATCTGAAACAAAATGCATTGTAACCAATGTGCAAATTGCTCTTCTTTATAGCTGGACCCAGCAGCACTATTGGAGCTCAGGAAAACACTGCCCAATTGTTAGTTTCAGACCCAAACCTCCTTCATGTCCTTGTGAAATTTCTCTCAGGAACAAACCCTCATGGGACAAACCAGCACAGTCCCCAGGTAATGTTGCATGCCGTTTTTTCAGATTGTCTTTAAAATATAGTGGTGTTTTAATGTTTTGGAGAATGGTGTACAAACATTCAGTACTTCTTATTGGGTCTATACTCGCAGTTTAGATGTGACAAAGCTTATTTTGCAGGTTAAGGAATGGACTGAGAAATTCTGGTTGTATGTGACCATTCAGAAAAAAAATATCACGACAACAGCACAAACCGTCAACATCAATGTGGACAATGAGGAGATCGAGGTGGTCAATGATTACATATTCCTTGGCTCCAAGATCTTTTATGATGGTGACTGGACACCTTAAGTAAAACAACACGGCTCTTGGTCGGGGTTTCGTGGTTGGCATGACCAAGGTCTGGGAGAGCAGAGACTTTTCCTTTGCTTTCAAATGCAGATTGGTCAACGCAATTATCTTCCCAATAGTAATATATATGGATGCGAGGCCTGGACACTCAAGCCACATACACACTTTGAGTATTTGGTGAAATTTTTACCACGCTATTTGTTTGCTAAAACCAGAAATGGAACATTTAGAGGAAAACTATAACAGAAACATGGGCACCACTTCTGTATTTTCTACTCAGTCCTGATTTTGTCTTCCAAATACTTAACATTTGGCCTTAAAGGGAACCTGTCACCAGTTTATGGCCTATAAGCTGCGGCCACCACCAGTGGGCTCTTATATACAGCATTCTAACATGTTGTATATAAGAGCGCAGGCCGCTGTGAGAACATAAAAAAAAACAAAACACTTTAATACTCACCTAAACCGGTCACTGCGGTGCTGGTTGGCCCGGTGGGCAGCGCTCTTCTCCGGTGCGGGCGCCTCCCCTCTCGGCCATCTTGCTCCTCTGTTTTTTGAAGCCTGTGTGCATGACGCGTTCACGTCATACACACTCGCCGGCACTGAAGTCCTGCACAGGCGCACTACAATACTTTGATCTGCCCTGAGCAGGGCAGATCAAAGTGCGCCTGCGCAGGACCTCAGTGCCGGCGCGTGTGTATGACGTGGACGCGTCATGCACACAGGCTTCAGAAGACGGAGGAGCAAGATGGCCAAGAGAGGAGGCGCCCGCACCGGAAAACAGCGCTGCCCACCGGGCCAACCAGCACCGCAGCGACCGGTTTAGGTGAGTATTAAAGTGTTTATGTTCTCACAGCGGCCTGCGCTCTTATATACAGCGTGTTAGAATGCTGTATATAAGAGCCCACTGGTGGTTGGCCGCAGCTTATAGGCCATAAAACTGGTGACAGGTTCCCTTTAAGATGGCTGACCAGACGAAAATTGACACCTTTGAATGTTGGTGTTGGAGGAGACTTTTATGGATTCCATGCACAGCGAGAATGCCAACAGAGACGCCTTTGACTAAGTCAAGCCAAATCGGTTTCTGGACGCTAAGATAACCAAACAAAGAATAGCTTATTTTGGCCAAATTTTGCAGAGTCAGTCGTTAGAGAAAGACTTCATGCTTGGATTGGTAAGTGGCAGAAGAAGAAGCGGACAGCCAAGAACCCACTGGATCAACACCATCAGGAGAGACATGCGAATTACCATTGGCCAACTGAAGAAGCAAGACTGGATAACCTGCTTGGTGAGCAATGATCCATTGGATGACCAAGCATTGTACTCGGCTGAGCAGATAAGAGAGAGCAACTTACTGTGCTGAGGAATCTGAATTAAGATTGATCTGTCACAAGACTTGTGCAGCTTAAGAGTCGAAACTAGACCTAAAGTTTCATGCTAGGATTCACAAAGGGATCATAAAGATCCAAGTGACCATTGAATACATAAAACACACCAAAGCTCTGAACTCCTGCTCACCTCATTTGTGTCCTAAATATTTCCTAACAAATCGTAGGATGCAATGTTAGGAGCAGATGAGGGATAAGTCTGCATTTGTCAAGCAGTCCTAGCCTCGGCTGACAATCTACAGTGATGAGATTTTTATGGTGAAGAACTAGAATACCATATTAGTCTTTTATAGGGAACTTGTGACTGTATAACATACTGGCCAGAAATATCATAGACCAGGACAAATTTATAATTTTATAGGAAAAGATTTCATAGAATTCCTAGCTTAAAAATCTTTTTGTATAATTAGAAGTCCACTGTTCCCTATATGACTGAATACTGAAGTAGCTCTCAATCACTATGTAGGACCACCCACTGGACTCCTGAGCACAGAATGAAGGGGGATGTCAACAAATAAGTTACTACTATACTAAATGTACCTCTTTAATGATATATCTATTTTCTTTATCGATCCTATGGGAGACCCAGACCATGGGTGTTTAGCTAATGCCTCCGGAGGACACACAAAGTACTACACTTAAAAGTGTAGCTCCTCCCTCTGAGCTTATACACCCCCTGACGAGCAGACTTAGCCAGTTTATCGCTTTGTGTTCAGGAGGCATACATCCACACATGCATTCTCATCTGATTTTTGATTTTTGGAAAAAGTTTGAAGAAAAGCGGGTCCAAGTCTGGACTCCCGGCATGTCCCTTCTCACCCTACTGTGTCGGCGGTGTTGTTAAGGTTGATTCCAAGGCTGGAGCCTTACATGCCGCGCTCCTTCACCATCCCTCCTGGGCTCTGGCTTGAAGTGGGAGCCAGCACGGTCTCCATGCTTGGCAGGAGACCGGTCTCCATCCGCAGCCCTTCAGGACCCTGCTGGACCGGAGCACTCATCCCCAGGGACTTGGAACCCTGCGTCTCAGCAAGCTAAGTACCTGAGATGTTTATGTATTTTGGGGTCCCTGTACTTTATTGTTGTGGGAGAGTGTGCTGATTGTGTTTTATGACATTTCCGGCGGGTTCTCTGGCTGTCGCCTGAGAACCGCGCCGATGGTGCCTGTGCGCCGGCCGCGCCGCTCAAATTTAGGCCCCGGCTTCGCTGGAGGCCTAGTTTCGGTTTCACTGCCCTCGCATGTCACTCATGCAGAGGGACAGGCTCGGCTCCGCCCGGTGGCCGTTCTGCACAGGGGAGGGACACTCCCCACTGCAGTGTGTGTCCCCTCCCCTGTAGGTCTCTATGGCCCTCCAGTTCCCGCTCCTGAAGCAAGTCCCGCCCCCTCTCTTCGCTCCGGCGGCCATTTTCTCAGCGTTCTCTCTGCATTGCAGCGCTGGTCTGCAGCATCTCTGCTGAGTTGCTGTGCTTGGGGGGGTCCGGGCTTCGGGATCTGGAGGGCACACAACACCGCTCCAGCGGTCTGGTAAGCCACAACCGGTCTCCATTGTGGACCTCTGATTATACTCTCTGGGGTTCATTCTCTGGCAGAGTCCCCACTCCAGCAGCATGTCTCACACGAGGAGCAAGGCTCCAAAGCTTTATTCGGTATGCACTGCATGAAAGCTCCTGCTGCCTGAACCGAGCATCTTCCCACATTGTGATGCCTGCTCTAACCTGGCGGTGCCTCAGCCTGGAGTCTCACCCCCAGTGGTCTCTCAGGCTGCTCCTGCTCCTGTGGCTGAACCCCCGGCTTGGGTAGAATCCTTTTCTAGGTCTATCTCCCAGTCTTTTGCTGACTCCATGGGACGTCTGTCCAGGACTTTGCTGAACATGCATCAGCCCCCTTCACAGGGTGCCTCTGCTGCTAGGGGTCTCTCAGGACCGGAGCTCACAGAGGATTCATCATCTGGTCCCAGACCCCATCCTTCTAAGAAGAGACACAGGCTTCCCTCTCCTTCCTCGTCCCGCGGCTCTGATTCAGGAGCTGACTCGCAGGACGAGGAGGATGCCTTTACGGGGGGCTCGGCGGTTAACTCCATGTACCCCATTGTTCTGTCCGAAAGTGACTCAGATGTTAGTGATTTGATTGCGTCCATTAATTCTGTACTGGATCTCAATCAGCCAGTATCAGAGGAGCAACCCTCTCTGGCAGAAAAGCACCAGTTTACCTCGCCTAAGAGAGTAAAGAGTGTGTTCTTTAACCACTCCAGTTTTCAGGCCGCTGTGACCAAGCCCAGGGCCTGTCCTGACAAATGCTTCCCTAAGCGTGGTTCTGATGACCGCTTTCCCTTTCCACCTGAGGTGGTCAAGGAGTGGGCTCATTCCCCAAAGGTAGACCCCCCGGTGTCTAGGCTCTCAGCCCGGACCGTTGTATCGGTGACTGATGGCACCTCCCTTAAGGATTCCACTTACCGCCAGATTGACCTTCTGGCCAAATCCGTATATGAAGCGGCGGGGGCCTCGTTCTCCCCGACTTTAGCAGCATTGTGGGCTCTCAAAGCCATCTCTGCTTCTCTAGAGGGGATGCATTCCCTCGCCAGGGAATCTATGCCCGAAATGGTTACCTTAACTTCCCAAGCTTCAGCTTTTTCATCCTATGCCATGTCTGCCATGCTGGAGGCTTCTCACCGCACTGCGGTGGCTTCGGCTAATTCCCTCGCTATCCGCAGGATCTTGTGGCTTCGAGAGTGGAAGGCAGATGCTTCTTCAAAGAAGTACCTTGCTGGACTCCCTTTTGCTGGGTCCCGGCTGTTTGGTGAACAGCTGGATGAAATTATTAAGGAAGCTGCTGGCGGGAAGAGTACTTCCATGCCACAAACCAAAACCAGGAAACCTGTCCAGGGCAGGAATCAGTCGAGGTTTCGTTCCTTTCGTTCCTCCAACTGGTCGTCCTCTAAGCCCTCGGCCTCGTCCACTAACTCAGCCAAGGACCAGAAATCCAACTGACGCCCAAAAGCGCGTCCACAAAAGACCGCAGGAGGTGCTGCCGCCAAGGCAGCCTCCTCGTGACTATCTGTCCGCGCCAGCAACGTCCTTAGTCGGTGGCAGGCTCTCCCACTTTGGCAACGCGTGGTTTCAACACGTCTCCGATCAGTGGGTGAGGGATATCATCTCCCACGGCTACAGGATAGAATTCTCTTCCAGCCCGCCAAACAGATTTTTTTCTCTCAACTCCCCCCTGCTCCAAGGCCGCCGCCTTCTCACAGGCCGTGGCATCCTTGCAGGCGGCCAACGGAGTCATTGTACCGGTTCCCGCCCGGGAACGGTTCAGAGGTTTCTACTCAAATCTCTTCCTAGTCCCCAAAAAGGACGGTTCCTTCTGGCCCATCCTGGATCTCAAGCTTCTCAACAAGCATGTTCAGGTGCGGCATTTTCGCATGGAGTCTCTGCGATCAGTCATTGCCTCAATGACCCAAGGGGATTTCCTAGCATCCATCGACATCAGAGATGCCTATCTGCATGTGCCAATTGCAGTTTCACACCAGCGTTGGCTACGTTTTGCAATCGGAGAGGAACATTTCCAATTCGTGGCTCTCCCCTTCAGGTTGGCCACAGCTCCTCGGGTATTCACCAAGGTCATGGCAGCAGTGATTGCGGTCCTGCACCTACAGGGGTTGGCAGTGATCCCTTACCTGGACGACCTTCTAGTCAAGGCTTCATCCAGCGTGGACTGTCAGCGGAGTGTCTCGCTCACTCTCGCCACTCTAGCCCAATTCGGGTGGCTTGTCAATCTTCCCAAATCCACTCTGACTCCGACCCAGAGTCTCACGTACCTAGGGATGCAGTTCGAGACTTTGCCGGCACTTGTGAAGTTGCCCTTAGTCAAACAGCAGTCCCTCCAACTGGCGGTGCGCTCTCTGCTGAGGCCCCGCCGTTATTCCCTCAGGCGCCTGATGCAGGTGCTGGGTCAAATGGTGGCGTCAATGGAGGCTGTTCCCTTTGCCCAGTTCCATCTGCGTTGATAAGGCCATAATTTAGGTTGATGCAATCTAATCATGCATCCCTCTTAAACTGTCTGCAGTCCAAATTATGAGTCACTCGTGGTAGCATGCATAACCACTATCTTTCACACACACCAGAGACATACTCAGATATGAATAGAAAGTAAGACTGACTTTTAATACGGAAATTGTACGGATATATATAATCTTATTGGCTAGGTGCCAAGAATACGTAACACGTCTCCTATTGGATAAAGTAGAACAGCTTATTCTGTGATATACAATTTACTGTAATGTGCTTGGTTCCTCATTTATATTAAGCAATGTCAGCATGATTCACTGGTCACAAGAATAGCCCAGACTGTCTGTCTGAGTCTTATGCCAAGAGATATGTGGGGTACAGTTCAAACACCATCTTAAATCCTGTTCTTTATGGATATCTCCATGTAACTCTTATATACTTATAATAATTCATAATCTTGTCCATAACAGCGTCCCCTGCAGCTGGACATTCTCCGCTGTTGGGACAAGCGGCCTTCCTCCTTGCACAGGTTAGTGGCTCTGTCGCCACAGACCAGGAGCTCTCTTCAGTGGCGGCTTCGGCCCCTCTCTCTGTCCCAGGGGCGCTCCTTTCTGGCCCCGTCCTGGGTGATCCTCACCACGGATGCCAGTCTATCCGGCTGGGGAGCGGTATGTCTCCACCACCGAGCGCAGGGCACTTGGACTCTGTCAGAGTCAGCCCTTTCGATCAATGTGCTGGAAACAAGAGCCGTGCTTCTGGCTCTCCTAGCTTTTCACCATCTGCTGGCGGGCAGGCACATCCGAGTCCAGTCAGACAACGCGACAGCGGTTGCCTACATCAATCACCAAGGCGGGACACGCAGACGCCTGGCAATGTTGGAGGTACAACGCATCCTTCAATGGGCGGAGGACTCCCAAGTCCACCATATCCGCAGTCCACATCCCAGGCGTGGAAAACTGGGAGGCAGATTATCTCAGCCGTCAAACCGTGGACAGTGGCGAGTGGTCCCTGCACCCGGCAGTGTTTCAGTCGATCTGCCGCAAATGGGGCACTCCGGACGTGGACCTAATGGCATCCCGTCACAACAACAAAGTTCCCGTTTACGTGGCTCGCTCCCACGATCCTCAGGCATTCGCCGCGGATGCTCTGGTTCAAGACTGGTCCCAGTTTCATCTGTCCTATGTGTTTCCCCCTCTAGATCTCTTGCCCAGAGTCCTGCGCAAGATCAGAATGGAGGGCCGTCGAGTCATCCTCATTGCTCCGGACTGGCCCAGGCGAGCTTGGTACCCAGACCTGCTCCATCTGTCCGTAGAGGTGCCGTGGCATCTTCCGGACCGTCCAGACCTTCTCTCACAAGGTCCGTTTTTCCGCCTGAATTCTGCGGCTCTCAAATTGACGGCGTGGCTCTTGAGTCCTGGATCTTGACGGCTTCTGGTATCCCTCCTGAAGTCATCTCCACTATGACTCGGGCCCGTAAGTCTTCCTCCGCCAAGATCTATCACAGGACTTGGAAGATTTTCCTGTCCTGGTGTCGCTCTTCCGGCCATTCTCCTTGGCCATTCTCCTTGCCGACCCTTCTGTCCTTTCTACAGTCCGGTCTGCAGCTGGGACTGTCCCTCAACTCTCTCAAGGGACAAGTCTCAGCTCTGTCAGTGCTGTTCCAGCGGCGTCTCGCCCGGCTGGCTCAGGTCCGCACCTTCATGCAGGGCGCGTCTCACATCATTCCGCCTTACCGGCGGCCCTTGGATCCCTGGGACCTCAATTTGGTTCTCACGGTTTTGCAGAAACCCCACTTTGAGCCTCTTAGGGAGGTTTCTTTGTTTCGTCTTTCACAGAAAGTGGTCTTTCTAGTGGCCATAACTTCCCTCAGGAGAGTCTCCGATTTGGTTGCGCTCTCTTCGGAGTCACCTTTTTTGGTTTTTCATCAAGACAAGGTGGTTCTCCGTCCGACTCCGGACTTTCTTCCTAAGGTGGTCTCTTCTTTCCACCTTAACCAGGACATTACCCTACCTTCCTTTTGTCCGGCTGCTGTTCATCGCTTTGAATAAGCGCTGCATACTCTGGATCTGGTGCGTGCTCTCCGGATTTATCTGTCTCGCACCGCTGCTCTTAGGCGGTGCACTTCTCTTTTTGTGCTAACCACAAGTCGGCGCAAGGGCCTCTCTGCTTCTAAGCCGACCTTAGCCCGTTGGATTAGGTCGACCATTTCGGACGCCTACCAGTGTTCTCAGGTGCCTCCCCCGCTGGGGATCAAGGCACACTCGACCAGAGCTGTCGGTGCCTCTTGGGCTTTCAGGCACCAGGCTACGGCTCAACAAGTCTGTCAGGCTGCCACTTGGACTAGCCTGCATACCTTTTCGAAGCACTACCAAGTGCATGCTCATGCTTCGGCAGATGCGAGCTTGGTCAGACGCATCCTTCAGGCGGCTGTCGCCCATTTGTGAAGTTAGGTTCTGCCTACTTCTTAGTTTTTCTGTTTATTTCCCACCCATGGACTGCTTTGAGACGTCCCATGGTCTGGGTCTCCCATAGGAACGATAAAGAAAAAGAGAATTTTGTTTACTTACCGTAAATTCTTTTTCTTATAGTTCCGTATTGGGAGACCCAGCTCCCTCCCTGTTGCCTGTTGGCAATTTCTTGTTCCGCGTGTTTTTCACCGGCTGTTGTTGTTGACAGTCTCCGGTTGTTCCGGTTCTTGCTCTGTTTTTACTTGTGGGTGGCTATTCTCCTTCAGCTTTTGCACTAAACTGGCTAGGACTGGCTACCAGAGGGTGTATAAGCTCAGAGAGAGGAGCTACACTTTTAAGTGTAGTACTTTGTGTGTCCTCCGGAGGCAGAAGCTAAACACCCATGGTCTGGGTCTCCCAATACGCAACTATAAGAAAAAGAATTTACGGTAAGTAAACAAAATTCTCTTTTTTTCATCTTTTCCTGATCTATCACATGGTGACCAGCTTTTTTTGGAATAACAGGTTCCCTTTTATGATTTTTAAACCAAAGAGAACTCCAGTTTTAGATGGTGCACTAGAATTAGTCAGGTGACCAATTACAGACTGGTCACAGCCATGAGTGCACAACTGTCTAAGTATTGTACAAGATTTCCCTTCTAATATTCCACATTGTGATGAAGTAATGTTTGAGTGAATGTGTTCCTGGAAGAAGCTCGCTAATACTCTGGTTATTTCTGTCCAGGTTGGGCCCACTGCTACTCAGGCAATGCAGGAGTTCCTGACGCGACTACAAGTCCATCTTTCTGCTACAAGCCCTCAGATGTTCAGTGAATTTTTATTAAAACTTATCCACATACTTTCCACAGAGAGGTATGTAACACCAGCTTGACTTGCGCCAAAGTAATGTCATATTTGTATTATTTTTGACTTTTTTCCCAGTAATAATCTTCACCGGGCACTCCCAGCAGGTAAGCTCCACGCGGTCCTCCCCTGCTTCTGGCCAACACACTCACATCAAATTGCACACTCCGACTCATAAACACAAACTCATCAGAACGCTCGCACTATCACACATCAGATCACACACTCACCACATCTGGTGATACAGATTGCTTCCGGCCAGCAGGGGATGATGGGACGCTGTATAGTGAAGCGTGGGGACCTTTGGTGGAAAACATGGAGGACTTGGCGGTGGAACGCATCAATGCTTTCCACCGCACAGTGTCCCAGAATTCTCTACCAGCCAGAAGCAATCGTTATCGCTCAATGGGGTGAGTGTGTGTGTGTGTGTGTGTGTGTGTGTGTGTGTGTGTGTGTGTGTGTTTGTCTGTTCCAACGCAGCTCCTCCAGTTCGGCGTCTGGTGAGCATGATTGCGGGGTCTTCTGACTTCTCTGTTTTGGGGGTGTCTGCTTTCTATAATGAAGTGTCCTGCAGTATTCTTTAACTTCTTTAGCTGCACGCACACTTCATTATTGAATTAGAACTAGGGCTTATTTTCAGGGTAGGGCTTATATTTAAACCTTACACTGAAAATGCTAAGAGTGGCTGAAACACTGAATTCAGTGATGTGTCACTTATTAGACTGTGTGCTCTTTACTTACAATGATTGTTTTATCAGGCTTCTGCTAGACCGACCACACCCCCACCTTTGATAAGCAGCTCGTTGTCCTTATACAATATACACAGAGAGCTGGAATGTGGGTGGGGTTAGCTTTATGAGGTCTACTATATCTGAGAACTGTCACATCTACTGAGTAATACATCAGTAGAATCAGGGTGTCGTCCTACATTATGCTGCTCTAAGATCAGCAAACACCTGGTTACAGATTCCCTTTAATAACCCTTTGGACCAATTATTTCCCCACCTTTATCATTTAACCCCACCCACTTTTATTAGCCGTTTTAAATTGTCAGTCACATTTTTGACATTCATAACAAATTGTGCCTCCATCGCCCCCCATAGAGAACTTTTAAAGTAAGAATGAAAATGCATTTATTTTGCTCCTATGAAGAAATGTTGCTAACAAAAGACTTTTATGTAAAATGTCAGTGTTTTTCAAGATATTGCGGTATTTATTAAAATAAATTAAAATAAATATGAACTATGATTATTTCAAAGTAAAAAGTCTGTAAAGTCTAAAACCCTGCCCCTCCCTTTTCTTTTTTAGAGGTGCGTTTCAGACAGGACAAGGCCCCCTGGACGCTCAGGTGAAACTCTTAGAATTCACTCTGGAGCAAAATTTTGAGGTTGTCTCGGTCAGCACGATTTCTGCCGTGATAGAATCGGTGACCTTCCTGGTTCATCACTATATCACCTGCTCAGACAAAGTGGTGTCTCGCAGCGGCTCGGACAGCTCAGTCGGGGCGCGCGCCTGTTTTGGTGGCTTGTTTGCCAATATTATTCGACCCGGTGATGCCAAAGCAGTGTGTGGAGAAATGACGCGGGATCAGCTGATGTTTGACTTGTTAAAGTTGGTCAACATCTTGGTTCAGTTGCCACTGTCAAGTAACAAAGAGTTTAGCGCCCGTACGCCTGTCGTCAGCAGCACAACAGACAGCGTATCTGATGAAGAGAAAGTCTATGGTGGAAAAGATGCCAACAGCAACTCTTCAGCTACACAAAACTCCACCTCCTATGTGGCAGATTTGGTGCTTGCCAACCAGCAGATTATGAGCCAAATTCTCTCTGCTCTGGGCCAGTGCAACAGCAGTGCGATGGCCATGATTATTGGTAAGTAGTTTGACTAGTTATTTATCAAATGTACCAGTGTGTATGTAAATGGTTTAATGTTTCAGTATGGAGCGTTGTGACCTGAATTCACACATTAGGTTTTTTTTTTTTTTAACCTATTGTTTACTACTGATTGTCTTGTGATGCAAGGCCAGGGCTGGGGGGCAATGCAATTTAATATATTTATACACTCCTAATTCCCTTACTGCAGGCTTCTTGCACTTTATGTTGAATTTTGGTTAACTCCCTAAAAAAGGACCTCTTGGAGCCAAAATGCCACTTTTAAGAATCCACTCCAGCAATTTGTTTGTCTTTTTTTTTTAAATTCACATTCCATTGGTGCTTTAAATCTTATTCCGCTGCTCCCTGTCTTAGGCTGTGTGCGCACGGTGCGTTTTTACGCGTTTTTCGGATGCATTTTTGGTCTCAAAACTGCATGACTTTCCTTCCCCAGCAAAGTCTGAGTTTTCATTTTTGCTGTCCGCACAGTGCAGTTTTGTTTTAGGTGCGTTTTTGTGGTGACCACAAAGATGACACATGTCAATTCTTTCTGCGTTTTTGCCAGCGTTTTTTCACCCATGCAATGCATTGAAAAAAAAGCAGTAACAAAAACTTTTTTTTTTAAACGGCAAGTGCGGTTTTGTGCATTTTTTAGCAGCCAAAAACGCTGCATCTTTGTGGTCACAAAAATAAGGCAACGTGCGCACATAGCCTTATACTCACCCTCCGACGTCTTCAACTGTTATCAGCGTTGCTCCCATTGGTCTTCTCCAGCTTGTGACTTACCAATAGTTCCAGTGTTTCATGGAGCTCACCAGAGGTCACATCTCAATATAAGTCTAAAAGTGCCTCGTTCTTGCTCTCAGACTTGCATTGAGGCCTTGTGACGTAACCTCTGGCCAGTCATAAGTTACAGGCACAAAATGGTACCGCAGGACCAGAGTGACATCAAAATAAGGTGAAGGCGCCAAAGGGTAAGTATAAGATTGGAAGCAGGGGACTTACATTTAAAGCGCCACTCCAGTGCTGAAAAAACAATAATGCTGGGGAGAGCTTTAACCAAGTTCCAATGAGTGCACAATAAATTGTCCATTCTGTGTTTTGTCAGGATCTTTGAATCTCTTCTTAACTCAGCACCCCTCGTGACATAGACATTGTGAACAGCAGTGTGAGCAGCCTGATGCCAGCTATAATACATCGCCAAACACTGCTATTAATTTTCTAAGTGCTGCTGTCAATCGCTGACAGGTAGCATTTAAGGGCACAGATTTCGGGAACTCATGGGATACTATGGAAGCATGCCATGTCTTTAAACGCGTGTGTACGTATGTGCATATATGTGTGTGTGTTTACATTATATATATATATATATATATCTATGCCTTATTCTGTCTGTCACCAAAATGACGTCATTACAGTGACAACCGTCGCATTGGCCGCTAGGCTCGGCCTGGCCTCGCCCCCCCGCACGGATTGGCCGCTCGGCTTGGCCTTGCCAAGCCCCCTGCACGGATTGGCCACTCGGCCAGGCCCGCCCCCCGGGCACATTGGCCGCTTGGCCAGGCCTCGCCCCCTCACGGATTAGATGCTCGACCTGGCCCCGCACGCATTCCCCGAACCCACACGGAGCCCCGACTCCCAGGTGACTGCAGCACCCCCGGAAGCCCACACCGGCAAGCCAAAGTGGAGAACAGGCCGAATGTGTGAAACCACTAGCTTACCCCGGCTCCCGCCACACGTGTGCCGGAGCCGGCATAGGCTGGTAACCATGGTACACATCGGGTAACTATAGAAACCGCTTTCCTTAGTTACCCGATGTGTAACATGGTTACTAGCTTACCCCGGCTCCCGCCACACATCAGCACTGTCGCTTTGAATACTTACCTTTTCTTCGGCGCTCCATTGGGAGACCCAGACGATTGGGTGTATAGCACTGCCTCCGGAGGCCACACAAAGCATTACACTAAAAAGTGTAAGGCCCCTTCCCTTCTGGCTATACACCCCCAGTGGGATCACTGGCTCACCAGTTTTCTGCTTTGTGCGAAGGAGGTCAGACATCCACGCATAGCTCCACTGTTTTTAGTCAGCAGCAGCTGCTGACTATGTCGGATGGAAGAAAAGTGGGCCCATATGGGGCCCCCAGCATGCTCCCTTCTCACCCCACTTTTGTCGGGTGTTTAAGGTTGAGGTACCCATTGCGGGTACGGAGGCTGGAGCCCACATGCTGTTTTCCTTCCCCATCCCCCCTCAGGGCTCTGGGCGAAGTGGGATCTTACAGGTCTCCAGGCACTGAGACCGGGCTCCATCCACAGACCCAGAGAACCTGCTGGATATGGAGCTGAGTATCGTCAGGGACAGGCCCTGCTACATTAAGGTACTCTGTGTCCCCGGGCAAGCGCGCACACACACACCAGCATTGCTGGGAGTGTTAGTGCGCCGGGGGTAACAGCGCGGTGCGCTCGTGCTATTATTCACTGCAGCTTAGCTGAGTGAATTTATGTATTGGGAACTGCCGCGCCGGCCGCTGCTGGGTGTTTTTTACATTGTGGCGCGGCTGGGACTTGTGGTGCGCCGGGGACTTCCGCGCTGGCCGTGCACATGGACGGCCGCGCTTATTACTCGAGCTCCCGGCTTTGCGGCCTAGTTTTCGTTTCGTTCCCGCCTCCAGCCCTGCCAGTCAGGGGAGAGGCGGGACGCTGTACAGACAGTCAGCGCCGAGGGCTGGAGTCTGCTTTGCATTCTCCAGCCCCCTTCACTGGACACAGTGGGACGCCAGTTTCCCGCTCTGGGCTGGGGCACGCCCACGGCCCGCCCCTCGTCACACGAGCTGGAGAAGGACGCCGGCAGCCATTCCTGCACGCAGTCCGAGCTGGGGAACGGAGACATGCTCTGGGCAACCAACACAGGGCTCTGGCGACCACACACCCGCGTTATAGGCGGGCGGTAAGCAGCACCTGAAGTGCTGACCCCACTAAATACCGAAGTGTCCATTTGTATTTTATGCTTGTATGCATTTCAATACACTGCACTGTAGGTCGCTATCTTTGGCTATATGCCCTCCTAGATGGCGAGATAACAGCAGCAAAAAAGCAAGGGTGCTAAGGCACAGGTTTTCTAGGCTGCTTGTTTTGCATGTGCTGAAGTGTTCATTTGTACTTATGCTTGTATGCTATACATTGCACTGTACGGTCGCTACTCTGGGCTATATTCTCCTAGAGGTCTGGACAACAGCAGCAAAAAGCATGGGTGCCAAGGCACAGGCTTTATAGGCTGCTTGTATTGCAGGGGTTCAAGTGTTCATTTGTACTTATGCTTGTATGCTATACATTGCACTGTACGGTCGCTACTCTGGGCTATATTCTCCTAGATGGCTGGACAACAGCAGCAAAAAAGCAAGGGTGCCAAGGGACGGAGTTGCAGTTTCGGCTGATAGATTGTCACGGGATAGGACTTTGCAGTCCAGACAGGCCATGGGCAATCTTGATTAATGCTCCCTGGCCACCCTCATTTGGAAGGCATTCCAGGGTGAAGGCTCTGACACGGACGGCAGTCCCAGACAGCCTAAGCTAGCTCGCTGGGTGCGGCACTCGGCTTCCTCACTGGTCAAGGTCCCAGCAAGGACTCTCTGTATGATGACGCAGACGTAGCTGATCAGGGCTTTGGTCCTGACACCGCTCTCAATCCGGATACACCGGATGGTGACGCCATAGTGAATGATCTTATAGCGTCCATCAATGGAATGTTGGATATTTCTCCCTCAGCTCCCCCAGTGGAGGAGTCAGCTTCACAGCAGGAGAAATCCTTTTTCAGTACTCATGCGTATATTGCGTATTTTTCTGGCCACGCTGACTTCAGAGAAGCAGTTCAGAAACACCACGCTTACCAGATAAGCGTTTTCTCCAAACGTTTTAAGGATACACGTTATCCCTTTCCCCTGACGTGGTAAAGCGTTAGACCCAGGGTCCAAAGGTGGATCCCCAATCTCCAGGCTTGCGGCTAGATCCATAGTTGCAGTGGAGATGGGACTTCACTTAAAGATGCCATTGACAGACAGATGGACCTCTGGTTGAAATCTGTCTGTGAAGCTATCAGCGTGTCGGTTGCTCCGGCATTCGCAGCCGTATGGGCACTCTATCCTATTTCAGCTGGGCTTGCGCAGCTGGTCTTGAGCACATGTACATCTGTGCCGCAGGTGGTGTCCTTAACCTCGCAATGTCTGCATTGCGACTTACCCTAGTAATGCTGTCCTGGAGGGACAGTCGAGGTTGGTCCTTCCCAGGCTGGGGCAGGTCCCACTTGTCCTCCTCCAAAAGGACTCAAAAGGCTCAGAGGGGCTCAGTTTCCGGCCGGGCTCAATCACGCCCAAGGAAGGCAGCAGGAGGAACCGCTACCAAGGCGGTCTCCTCATGACTTTCAGCTCTCTCTCTCTCCGCATCCGCGGTTGGTGGCAGAATCCCCCGCTGGGCGACATTTAGCTGCCACAGGTCACAGGCCGGTGGGTGAGAGACATTTTGTCTCACGTGTGCAGGATAGAGCTCTGTTCTCGTCCTCCGACTCGATTCTTCAGAACTTCCACCCCTCCCCCCACCGAGCCGATGCTCTTCTGCAGGCAGAAGAAGTGGTAATCCCTGTTCCTCTTCAGGAACAAGACACGGTTTTTTCCTCCAATCTGATTGGGGTGCCAAAAAAAAGGGGTGGCTCTTTCCGTTCCGTTCTGGACCTAAAACTGCTCACCAAGCATGTGAAGGCCAGGCGGTTCCGGATGTAACCTCCGCTCCGTCATTGCCTCAATGTCGCAAGGAGATTTCCTAGCATCAATAGACATCAGGATGCTTATCTCCACGTGCCGATTGCTCCAGAGCACCAGCGTTTGCTACGTTTTCGTTATTGAAGACGAGCATCTTCAGTGCGTAGCCCTGCCCTTCGGTCTGGCGACAGCCCTACGGGTTTTCACCAAGTTCAGGGCAGCAGTGGGAGCAGTCCTGCACTCTCAGGGTCACTCTGTGATCCTTACTGGGACGATCCACTTGTCAAGGCACCCTCTCAAGAGGCATGCCGACACAGCCTGAACGTGGCGCTGGAGACTCTCCAGAGTTTCGGGTGGATCATCAACTTTTCAAGGTTACATCGGGCACCGACCCAATCGCTGACATATCTAGGCATGGAGTTTCACACTCCCTCAGCGATAGTGAAGCTTCCGCTGGACAAGCAGCGTTCACTACAGACGGGGGTGCAGTCTCTCCTTCAAGGCCAGTCACACCCCTTAAGACGCCTCATGCAGAGGCAGTCACTTTCGCGCAGTTTCATCTGCGTCCACTTCAATGGGACATGCTTTGCCAATGGGTTGGGGAGTCGACGTCCCTAGACAGGAACGTTTCCCTTCTCAGACGGTTAAGGACTCTCTTCAGAGGAGTCCATCCTTCAGATCAATGTTCTGGAAATCTGGGCAGTGTATCTTGCCCTGCAAGCCTTCCAGCAGTGGCTGGAAGGAAAACAGATCCGAATTCAGTCGGACAATTCCACAGCGGTGACAGACATCGCCCACCAAGGCGGAACACGTATCGCCAAGCCTACCAGGCAATCCGGCGGATTCTGATATGGGTGGGGGACAGAGCATCCACCATATCCGCAGTTCACATCCCGGGCGTCGGAAATTGGGAAGCAGACTTCCTCAGTCGCCTGGGTATGGACGCAGGGGAATGGCCTCTGCACCCAGAATGGTGTCAGGAAATCTGTAGCCGCTGGGGGATGCCGGACGTCGACCTAATGGCGTCTCGGCACAACAACAAGGTCCCGATTTTCATGGCGCGGTCTCACGAGCAAAGTGCTCTGGCGGCAGGCGCCCTAGTTCAGGATTGGTCGCAGTTCCAGCTACCCTATGTGTTCTACCTCTGGCACTGTTGCCCAGAGTGCTACGCAAGCTCAGCTCCGCTTGCCGCCGCGCCATCCTCGTCGTCCCAGACTGGCCGAGGAGGTCGTGGTTCCCGGATCTGTGGCATCTCACGGTCGGCCAACCGTGCGCACTCTCAGACCGGCCAGACTTACTGTCCCAAGGGCCGTTTTTTCCACTGAATTCTACGGCCCTAATCCTGACTGTGTGGCCATCGAGTCCGAGATCCTAGCGTCTTCAGGATTATCTCAAGACGTCATTGCCACCATGAGACGGGCTAGGAAGCCGGCGTCTGCCAAGATCTGCCACAAGACGTGGAAGAGATTCTTATCTTAGCGCTCTGCTCAGGGAGTGTCTCCCTGGACATTTGCATTGCCTACTTTTCCTTCCTTCCTGCAATTTGGTTTGGGAAAAGGTTTGTCGCTCGGCTCTCTTAACGGACGAGTCCCAGCGCTGTCTGTATTCTTTCAGAAGCGCATAGTACCACTTCCTCAGGTACGCACGTTCCTGCAGGGGGTTGGTCACATTGTCCCTCCGTACAAGAGGCCGTTAGACCCATGGGATCTGCACAGGGTACTACTTGCTCTCCAGGAGCCGCCCTTTGAGCCTCTGAGGGATGTTTTTTTCACTTTCTCGACTGTCACAGAAAGTGGCCTTTTTGGTAACGGTCACGTCTCTTCAGAGAGTGTCCGAGCTAGCAGCGCGGTCATCCAAAGCCCCTTTCCTGGTTTTTCACCAAGACAAGGTAGTGCTGCGCCTGATTCCGGGTTTTCTCCCTAAGGTGGTATCCCCCTTTCATCTCAGTCAGGATATCTCCTTACCTTCCTTTTGTCCTCATCCAGTTCATCGATATGAATTGGATGTGCATTTGTTGGATCTGATGAGAGCGCTCAGAATCTACTTTTCCCGCACGGCGCCCCTGCGCCGCTCGGATGCACTCTTTATACTTGTCGCTGGTCAGCGCAAAGGGTCGCAGGCTTCCAAAGCCACCCTGGCTCGATAGATCAAGGAACCAATTCTTGAACCCTACCGTTCTGCTGGGCTTCCGGTTCCATCAGGGCTGAAGGCCCATTCTACCAGAGCCGGGGGTGCGTCCTGGGCATTACGACACCAGGCTACGGCTCAACAGGTGTGCCAGGCAGCTACCTGGTCGAGTCTGCACATTTTCACCAAACATTATCAGGTGCATACCTATGCTTCGGCGGACGCCAGCCTAGGTAGAAGAGTCCTGCAGGCGGCAGTTGCCTCCCCGTAGGGGAGGACTGTCTTTGCAGCTCTAACATGAGGTATTTCTTTACCCACCCAGGGACAGCTTTTGGACGTCCCAATCGTCTGGGTCTCCCAATGGAGCGCCGAAGAAGAAGGGAATTTTGTTACTTACCGTAAATTCCTTTTCTTCTAGCTCCTATTGGGAGACCCAGCACCCGCCCTGTTGTCCTTCGGGATTTTTGGTGGTTTTTCGGGTACACATGTTGTTCATGTTGAATGGTTTTCAGTTCTCCGATGTTACTTCGGAGTGAATTTGTTTAAACCAGTTATTGGCTTTCCTCCTTCTTGCTTTTGCACTAAAACTGGTGAGCCAGTGATCCCACTGGGGGTGTATAGCCAGAAGGGGAGGGGCCTTACACTTTTTAGTGTAATGCTTTGTGTGGCCTCCGGAGGCAGTGCTATACACCCAATCGGCTGGGTCTCCCAATAGGAGCTAGAAGAAAAGGAATTTACGGTAAGTAACAAAATTCCCTTCTTCTCCACTTTCTCAGATCCGGCGCGCTCCCGTGCACTGTGTACAGTATAGTGGCCGCGCGACAAGCTCCGATCATGTGTTGTCATGTGACCAGGAAGTTGCGACGCGGCCACTGTACTGTACACAGTGTACGGGAGCACGCCGGATGTGTGAAACCACTAGCTTAGCTGGCGTAGGCTGGTAACCATGGTACACATCGGGTAACTATAGAAACAGCTTTCCTTAGTTACCCTAAGTGTAACATGGCTACTAGTTTACCCAAGCTCCCGGCACACGTCTGCCAGAGTCGGCGTAAGCTGGTAACCATGGTGCACATCGAGTAACGATGGAAACAACTTTGCATAGTTACCCGAGCCTCGCCCCCGCACGGATTAGCCGCTCTGCCAGGCCCCGCCCCCGCACGCATTAGACGCTCTGTTTAGCTATGCCCCCCCGCAATGGAAGAACATGGCTCCATTCTTTGTACCACACCTGTCTGTGTGTTAGTGTGGTATTGCAAATTGATTTTTCTTCTATGTATGAAAAGATTGTGCTGCAATTCTCAACACAACTCACGAACCGGTGTGGCACAAGGTGTGGGTTTTTTTGGGGTTTTTTTTAGGGGGGTGTTTGTTTTCGGGGTTGTGTTTACAAGTTAGCAGTTGAGGTTTTTTGTTTTTAAACTATAATTTTTATTAAACTTTACAAGTAAATTATATACAGCAAATACTGATATTTTGGCCAATCAAGAAATATTTGGCCAAATTATGAGTGGTAAGTTACTACTAGGGATGTCAGAAGGACTTGAACTCTACATCAAATATAAAAACCTCACCCAATCACGTTAAAGTTGTAGACCAAAAACAAAACAATAGGGGATATATAAAAAAAAATATAAAAAAAAAATTAGCCAAAGACAAACACATAAAAGAGAAATGGTAGTGAAGTCGTTAGTCCCCAGTATTTTGAGCCCAAAAATAATCCCAGGGGTGACCATATTGTTTCGAATAAATCCACCTTTGCATTAAAGGAGTGGTCCTACTACGCAGCAATGAGGCCACATCGATACATATACATAAGTACATATACATATATAATACATATGTAGTATGTAGCCTCCGGTGCAGGTCAGAGCATGATGAAAGGACAGAACCAGACGTGTGATCGGTGAGTATTTGCTCTTTTTGCAAAGCATTGCTCTTAAACCAAGTTACAAATTTGTAAAAAGCTTTGCTTGTCTTGCAAAACACTCTCAAACCAAGTTACTCTTAATCCAAGGTTCCATTGAACCTTGTTTAGTCAATAGTGCCTCTGAGTTGGCGCTATTGTGGTCTGCACAACCCCATCACATGACCCCCCCCCCGGGCTCCTCTGAGATCTGGTGATGTCACGTCAACTTCCAGTTCACACCTCAACACAGCCCATTGTCTTGTGCACTCTGTCCTAGCAGGAGCTATGCTGAGGTGTGACGAGTGGTGAAATGCTGCCCACAGCCCTGTCACTCAGGGAGACTGGGGCTGGCATCGGTGATGTCGCGTGAACTGGAAGTTGACCTGAGTTCACTGGATCTCAGAGGTTACGGAGCCCGGGGGTCTTGTTATGGTTATGAGCAGACCACAATAGTGCCGCTCAGAGGCACAATTTACTACTCAAGGTATTTTGAGAGAAGCCTTCTTTATGATCTTTAAATCAATGTGGCCACTATGCTGTGTAGTGGACCACCTCTTTAAGTGTCGACGTCCGGTATTACATACTCCTTATAACTGAGATTCTACTTACCGTATATGCCGGCGTATAAGACGACTGGGCGTATAAGACGACCCCCAACTTCTGCCCTAAAAATATAGAATTTGGGATATACTCACTGTATAAGACTACCCCGCTCCCAAATGAAAAAAAGTCTGCTTTGATTGCAACATGTTAATTTTAATTTCGCGAGAGCCGTACAATATGTTTTTAAAGGGCCATTGACAGATCAATCGCTCCAATGTTCACTTAGTACAGCAAGGAATGCTCCTCCCTGCTGTATAAAGCCACAACTGGACTGAAACAATGGTACTACACTCTGCTACAAACAGACACACACAACTCTGCTACATACAGACAAACACATACAACTCTGCTACATACAGACAAACACATACAACTCTGCTACATACAGACAAACACATACAACTCTGCTACATACAGACAAACACATACAACTCTGCTACATACAGACAAACACATACAACTCTGCTACATACAGACAAACACATACAACTCTGCTACATACAGACAAACACATACAACTCTGCTACATACAGACAAACACATACAACTCTGCTACATACAGACAAACACACAACTCTGCTACATACAGACAAACACACAACTCTGCTACATACAGACAAAACACATACAACTCTGCTACATACAGACAAACACATACAACTCTGCTACATACAGACAAATACACACAACTCTGCTGCTCTGTGGGGCCTGCACCCGCGGCTCGGCGGGTACAGCACCCGCGGCATCGGCGGGGGGGGGGGGGATTGGCAGGGCATACATCTGGGGGGTTAGAAGCAGCTCACCGGGGCCCATAATGGGGAGGCGGGGAGGGCATTTACCCGATTAGGTCACGGTGGAGAGGGGGGCCCACACAGCGCCGGACAGAAGCTCGCCTCCTTCATCTGTGGGACTGAGAAGGCGGTAGCTCCGCCCACAGATGAAATTCAAAACAGGATGTCTGCGCGCCTTAAAGTGACGGCGCCGCAGATTGCTGCCGAGGACTGCGGTCCCCGGAACTCGGCCGGGGGCAGCAGAACTATAAAGGCGAGTGGGCCCCGGCCAAGGGACAGGAGAACTGACGAGGCCGAGTGGGCATTTGCCCATTGACAGGTAGGAGCCCTGTCTGCGAGCCAGATACGGCCATCAAAAGAGCCATATCTGGCTCGCGAGCCATAGGTTCCCGACCCCTGCTGTATGATATATACCGTATTTTTCGCTTTATAAGACGCACCTGATTATAAGACGCACCCCCAAATTTGGTGAAGGAAAAGAATTTTTTTTTTTTTAATGTTAAATGGGGTCCATCTTATAATGCCAGTGTCCCTCTAACAAATCATATAGGGTATATGTCCCTCATAGCCCCCCATCCTAAAATTAGCCCCCTTAATCTGGATATGGCCCCCTTATATTGAATATAGCCCCCTTGTGATGGCACACGTTCCCCTGTGCTGCCTATGGTCCCCTATGGATTGCACACGTTCCCGTGTTAGATAACGCCCCCATGCTGCTGCCCATGGCCCCTATAGATTGCACAAGTCCCCCTGTGTTAGATATCGCCCCCATGGTGCTGCCCATGGCTCCTATATAGATCGCACAAGTCCCCCTGTGTTATATATCGCCCCCATAGTGCTGCCCATGGTCCCTATAGATCGCACAAGTCCCCCTGTGTTAGATATCGCCCCCATAGTGCTGCCCATGTCTCCTATATAGATCGCACAAGTTCCCCTGTGTTATATATCGCCCCCATAGTGCTGCCCATGGTCCCTATAGATCGCACAAGTCCCCCTGTGTTAGATATCTCCCCCATAGTGCTGCCCATGGTCCCTATAGATCGCACAAGTCCCCCTGTGTTAGATATCGCCCCCATAGTGCTGCCCATGGCCCCTATAGATCGCACAAGTCCCCCTGTGTCAGATATGGCCCCTAGGCTGCTGCCCAAAGTAAAATAAAACCCTCTTTCCTTATCTCCTCCAGCGCTGAGCTCCCTCCTGTCTGGCTCCGTGCTTCTGTTCTTCCACTTCCTGGTTCTCAGTGCGGTCATGTGATCGGCACAGCAGGCTGAGCTCTCTGCCTGCCTGATCACAGTGGAAGCAGGGACACGGGGAGAAACGCTGCAGGGGTAAGTAAAGCTTTTTTATTTTAGAATGAGCAGCAGCCTGGGGGCCAAATCTAACACAGGGGTGGGCATGTGCGATCACACTGGGACGCAGGCTCATATAATATGCACCGCTGCCCCAGCCCCTCACTGCGTGCGATTTCAGCACCATTGGAGATGGACAGCGGCTGTGCATATTATATGAGCGGGTGCAGGAGATCAAAGGCTGCAGCCCGCAGCGTTCCCCTGTGCTCCAGAGCTGCTGCCCCCACCTCCCCTGGACGCTGCAGTGTACATATATATATACACACACCCCCCCCCCCGTATATCCGGCGTATAAGACGACCCCCCACTGTAGCCATTATTTTAAGGGGGTAAAAAGTCGTCTTATACGCCAGTATATACGGTAGTAAATCTTGATAAGAAGGTGGAGCAGTTTTCCTCCCAAAAAGAGCGATCCGACATCTGACAGCTGTCTAAGCAATGCATGAGCAATTTTAAGAATGTTTACCTGGCCCTTTAGTAGTATTGGTAAGGATATAAATCAGAGGGTCCAAGGGTACGTCTATGTATAATACCTTTTTAGATCAGTGTTTTGTCAGATTCCCAGAACCCCACTAGTCTGGAGTAGGATGAATGGGGCAATGAGCTCAAGGAGGAACTATACCACCAACACGTATCAGGTAGTTAGGGATTAAGCTGTAAAAGCTTTAGAGTGTGATCCCAGAGCATGAGTATCTTATATTGATTCTCTATATAAAGAGGGCTAATTGATGTATTTTCTGCCTAAAGGCCGCTTTACACACTGCGATATCGGTACCGATATCGCCATCGTGCGTAGCCCGCCCCCATCGGTTGTGCGACACGGGCAAATCTCTGCCCGTGTCGCACATCGCCCAGACCCGTCACACTACTTACCTTCCCTGCGACGTCGCTGTGACCGGCGAACCGCCTCCTTTCTCAGGGGGCAGTTCGTTCAGCGTCACAGCGACGTCACAGCAGCGTCACTGAACCGCCACCCAATAGAAGCGGAGGGGCGGAGATGAGCGGGACGAACATCCCGCCCACCTGCTTCCCTCCGCATTGTGGCCGGGAGGCAGGTAAGGAGAAGTTCCTCGTTCCTGCGGTGTCACACCCAGCGATGTGTGCTGCCGCAGGAACGAGGAACAACTTTGTTACTGCTGCAGTAACGATATTTGAGAATGGACCCCCATGTCGCCGATGAGCGATTTTGCACGTTTTTGCGACAATGCAAAATCGCTCATAGGTGTCACACGCAACGGCATCGCTACAGCGGCCGGATGTGCATCACAAAATTTGTGACCCCAACGAGATCGCGGTAGCGATCTCGTAGCGTGTAAAGCCCGCTTTAGGGTATGTGCCGACGATCAGGATTCACTGCGTCCTGACCTGCGGGTTCGCGAGTCTCCTCCGCAGGAGAATGCAGGAGACTTCAGCTGCTCATACCCACGATCAGCGTTCAGTGCGCTGCAGTCTCTCGCTTGTCTTCTCCCTACGGAGGATGCATCAGATTCTGCAGCAAACAATTGACATGCTACGGCTTGGAAAGCTGCACTGCAGGTTAGTGTTTGCTGTGGGAAAAAAAACAAGCACCGTGGGCACGGGATTTCTAGAAATCCCATCCACTATGCTTGTACTGTACAACGCAGCATTTTGGACGCAGCAAAAACTCACTACATCCAGAATGCTGCAAACACTAATCCTTGGCACGCCCCTTTACTCCAAATGATCTGTCAAGTCTGTGGTGACAGTTCCCTCCCAAAAAGACTCCCATTTGCGCATATAAGAATGTTTGGGACTACACTGTGTGCAGAATTATTAGTCAAATGAGTATTTTGATCACATGATATCTTTTATACATGTTGTCCTACTCCAAGCTGTATAGGATTTAGAGCCAACTACCAATTAAGTAAATCAGGTGATGTGCATCTCTGTAATGAGGAGGTGTGTGGAGTAATGATATCAACACCCTATATAAGGTGTGCTTAATTATTAGACAACTTCCTTTCTTTTGGCAAAATGGGTCAGAACAGAGATTTGAAGGGCTCTGAAAAGTCTAAAATTGTGAGATGTCTTGCAGAGCGATGCAGCAGTCTTGAAACTGCCAAACTTTTGAAGCGTGATCACCGAACAATCAAGCATTTCATGGCAAATAGCGAACAGGGTAGCAAGAAGCGTGTTGGGAAAAAAGCGCATAATAACTGCCCGTGAATTGAGTAAAATCAAGCGTGAAGCTGCCAAGATGACATTTGCCACCAGTTTGGCTATATATCAGAGCTGAAACGTTACTGGAGTATCAAAAAGCACAATGTGTGCCATACTCCGGGACATGGCCAAGGTAAGGAAGGCTGAAAAACGACCACCTTTGAACAAGAAACATAAGATAAAACGTCAAGACTGGGCCAAGAAATAACTTAAGACTGATTTTTCAAAGATTTTATGGACTGTTGAAATGAGTGACTCTTGATGGGCCAGATGGATGGGCCAGACGCTGGATCAGTAAAAGGCAGAGAGCGCCACTCAGACGCCAGCAGGGTGGAGGTGGGGTACTGGTATGGGCTGGTACCATCAAAGATGAACTTGTGGGACCTTTTCTGGTTGAGGATGGAGTGAAGCTCAACTCCCAGAGCTACTGCCAGTTTCTGGAAGACAATTTCTTCAAGCAGTGGTACAGGAAGAAGTCGGTATTGTTGAAGAAAAACATGATTTACATGTATCCAACTACTCCACAGCGTGGCTGGTCAGTAAAGGTCTAAAAGATGAAAAAATAATTACATGGACCCCTTGTTCACCTGATCTGAACCCCATAGAGAAACTGTGGTCCCTCATAATATGTGAGATCTACAGGGAGGGAAAACAGTACACCTCTCGGAACAGTGTCTGGAGGCTGTGGTGTCTGCTGCATGCAATGTTGATCGTAAACAGATCAAGCAACTGACAGAATCTATGGATGATAGGCTGTTGAGTGTCATCATAAAGAAACATGGCTATATTGGTGACTAATTTTTTGGGGTTTTGTTTTTGCATGTCAGAAATGATTATTTCTAAATTTTGTGCAGTTATATTGGTTTACCTGGTGAAAATAAACAAGTGAGATGGGAATATATTTGGTTTTTATTAAGTTGCTTAATTCTGCACAGTAATAGTTACCTGCACAAACTGATATCCTCCTAAGATAGCCAAATCTAAAAAACCCACTCCAACTTCCAAAAATATTAAGCTTTGATATTTAAGTCTTTTGGGTTGATTGAGAACATAGCTGTTAATAAAAAAAAAAAATCCTCTAAAATAAAACTTGCCTAATAATTCTGCACACAGTGTAGAGACAGACAATTAATGGAATATTTATCATACTATAGTAATCGTAGACTTAGGCCTTTGGCAGGTCCCCTTTTCTGCATAACCTTTCGAACTCAGTTGGTCGAGAAACCCACATAGATCCAAAAAGGGGAAATTGCAAGAGATTTAATCTGAATGAATTTGAAAAAAATCACAGATGTGGAGAAATTAGGTTTAATATAGTCAAACACATGAATCTCCAGAGGTTTCCCGTTGACCAAATCTGCCTACCTGAATAGACCATCCGAAATCTAAGGATGAACCTTAGGCAAATCCAGACTATTAGGAATCAGGGTTGGTAAATTATATCATGGATGAGTTATGAGACACCAACCCAAACATATTCATACATAATCACCAGATATTGAGAGTGAACTGAATAGGTGCTTACAATGGAATTGGTAATTTAAAAAAGCGATCATTCCACAGCAGAGAATTGGTGTATGGAAGCAAACCACAACTTTAGGATTTCTATCCATTTTATTATATGCCCACAAGGAGACCCAAGATGGGATCCTTCTTAGATGAATACCGTATTTTCCGGACCATAAGACGCATCGGATTATAAGCCGCATTAGCAATGAGCGCCAGCTAAGGCGCCTAGGTTCATATATAAGGCGCATCGGATTATAAGCCGCTGCGCATTAAAGTGAACCGGTCACCAGTTTTATGGCCCCTAAGCTGCGGCCAACCCCAGTGGGCTCTTTTATACAGCATTCTAACATGCTGTATATAAGAGCGCAGGCCGCGCTGTACGGCATAAAAATCACTTTTTAATACGGTACTCACCGAAACCGGTCACTGCGCCGCCCATCTGGACAAGCAGCACTGGAGTGACCGGTTTTGGTGAGTACCGTATTATAAAGTGATTTTTATGCTGTACAGCACAGCCTGCGCTCTTATATACAGCATGTTAGAATGCTGTATATAAGAGCCCACTGGTGGTGGCCGCAGCTTAGGGGCCATAAAACTGGTCAAAGGTTCACTTTACAGTAAATGAAACAAAGCTCAGACTGTACGCTAGGTCAAAATTTATTTAACTCTTTCACAATACATAACACTCAACTTGTTCAGTTGTACGGTAACTGCAAATCAATACATTTTCAGTTCATTCTTCCTCCACAAATCCATCAAATTCTTCATCTTCAGTGTCGGAGTTTAACAGTTGGGCGATTTCTTTATCAAGCATTCTCGGGTCCCCCTCATCATTATCTGAGTTGGTCTCGTTGCAGCTGCTTAGCTCTTCAGTGATGATTCTAGCCTTCCTGAAAGCTCGGATTACACTGGAGACTGATACCTTTTTCCAGGCATCCACGATCCACTGGCACATAGTGGCATAACTTGCCCGGCGTTGCCTCCCTGTGTTGGTGAATGTGTGGTCACCTTCTGTCATCCAATGCTCCCACGCAGCTCGCAATTTAACTTTAAATGACCTGTTGATGACGATTTCTAGTGGCTGGAGCTCTTTGGTTAATCCACCCGGAATTACGGCAAACTCTGAATTAGTTTTCTTCACTTGGGCTTTGACATTATCGGTCACATGGGCGCGCACGGAGTCGCAAACCAATAGGGATGGGGATCTGTGAAAAAAACCATCCGGTCTCTTGACGTAGACCTCCCTCAGCCAGTCAATCATCTTCTCAACGTCCATCCAGCCCTTTGGGTTAGCTTTGATGATGACACCAGCAGGAAACTTTTCTTTGGGTAAAGTCTTTCTCTTGAAAATGACCATGGGTGGTAGTTTCTGGCCATTAGCCTGACAGGCGAGAACTACAGTGAAAGAGGACTTCTCGTTTCCTGTGGTGCATATAGATACCGTACTGGTCCCTGTTTTCTCAACAGCACGATTTACGGGGATATCAAAAGTGAGGGGGACCTCATCCATGTTAGTGATGTGTTCTGGCTGGATGTTCTTTTCATTTATCTTGGTTGTGCAATAGGTGCGGAAAATGGCAGCTTCTCTTCATAATCCTTTGGCAGTTGCTGGCAGACAGTAGTTCTGGTGCGGATGGAGAGATTACGTCTTTTCATAAAACGAAAGCACCATGAAGGACCTCCTCGAAACTGTGATCTCCATGTCGCGTGCTAACGCTGTGGCTTTCAGTCGAATAGAGACAGTGGAGACGCTTCTACCTGCGGTTCTCTGTTCAATAACCCACTGTTCTATTTTGTCCTCAAACTGTGGCCATCTTGCTTTGTTTCCTCGGAAACTCAGTTTGGACTTCTTTACCTGGCGCAGTGCATCTTCTTGTTTCCTCCAATTACGCACCATAGATTCATTTATGTTGAATTCTCTTGCAGCTGCTCTATTTCCATGCTCTACTGCATGATTTATAGCTTTAATCTTAAAATCTGCATCATAAGCATGTCGCTTAACAGGAGGCATTTTTGGGGCACAGATAACCCGCGCTGCTCCC
Organism: Anomaloglossus baeobatrachus; assembly: GCF_048569485.1. NCBI lineage: Eukaryota > Metazoa > Chordata > Amphibia > Anura > Aromobatidae > Anomaloglossus > Anomaloglossus baeobatrachus. The sequence goes on along the minus strand of NC_134355.1, from coordinate 145,966,987 downwards.
ACGCACAGATCTGTACATATCACTGCACTCAGTGAGGCTCCTGACTACGGTGGCCGTAATGCTAAATCGATGTACCGTACTGTATCCATTTATAAAGCGCACCGGGTTATAAGCCGCACTTTAGATTTCTGAGAAAATCATAGGCTTTTAAGTGCGCCTTATGGTCCGGAAAATACGGTAGGTCCATAGTACTTAATAACATCCGGTACTGAAAAACCACCTTGTAGCTTGTGAGTATTAAGGGTTAGCTTGGTTATTATGATATTTATCATTCCATAGGAATCTCATAATGCTGGCTTAAAGTGATTTAAGATCACCTGAAGAAACTTTTACAGGTAGTGTCTCAAAATAATATATTAATTTAGGAAGGAGTGACATATCTACTGCTTCCAAACACCCCAGAAACTAAATTGAGTGTGATTTCCATTTGGTTAATACATTCTTTAGGTCTCTAAAAAGGGAGGGAAAGTTACCGACTATAAAGATGTTAAATTGACACACAAGTATTTGATGGCATCTACTTTCCAACAGAACTTACATTTGTTTTTATGGTAATCCAACACATCCGGCGGAATATTCACTGAATGCACCTCCATCTTTGATTCATTGATCTTATAGCCTGACGAGCAACCATATTCCTTAAGAACTTCTCTAAGAATAGGCAATGTAATATGGGGTTTAGTAAGTTAGTAGCAAATCATCTGCAAATAGTGCGATTTAAACATTTTCCTCTTTATTTCCAACCCAGAGACAATAATAGAATTTTGACATATAACTGCAGCCAGTAGCTCAATACACATAACAAATAAATGTGGCAATAGAGGGCACTCTGGTCTTGTCATTTCAGATATTAAAACGGAGAAATTTGGTAAGGGACTTTACTAGACTCGATTTATACAAGGGCCCCAAAGCTGTGAGGAAGGAACCAGAATTCCCATAAGATCTTGGTACTTATGCTTATTAACCACTTCTATCAGGTCAACCACCCTCCTAGCATTATCCCCGTGAGGGAAAGGAACATAACCCCCCTTGTCTTTGCAGCAGGCAAATATTAAGCCTGTTTGCCAGTAAATGGGTAAAAATTTTCAGGTCCGAATTTAGGAGAGCAATTGGTCTGTAATTAGAACAGCCATGGGGAATGAGAATAGAATATACGTATGGTTTCCGGTAGGAGATGTCCTGTCAGGAAGGGGTTAAATAATTTAACCTTGTTGGGATTCCAATCTTCATCAAATGTTTTATAGTATAGATAAGTCAACCCATCTGGACCTGGGGGACTTACCAAGGTGAATATGCTTCACTATTTCTGAGATCTTTTTTCCAAGGATTGGCTTATTTAGAGAGTCAGCCACTTGTGTCAGAAGGACTGGCAACCCAAGTAGAGTAAAAAGAATATGCCTTTCTCTACGATGGTCTACTCTCCACAGGGCGAAAGGGCAATGAGACCGGACTGATTTTCTAAAATCCACCGACAATCTTTTGAGGCCCGTATAGGCATTTTTTCCCCACTGAAAGCCTAAATGATATTTTAGAGAACGGGACATTGGAATCACCCCCTCTTAGAAGGTCTGTTGAGGAAGATTTCTTTAAAAGGGAAAATATTCTGCTCAAAAAATCAATTTGTCCAGTGTTTTGCGCATAGATAAAACATAGTGATGGGTTTACCCTTTAGTAGTCCCTCAATTATTTTTTTTTCTCTACGTCACGGGTCTATGACTTGAAGTGAACAGTTTGACAAAATTAATGTGGCCAGCCCTCCATTCTTCCCATTATTATTAAAAGCTGAATAGGTAATGGGAAAGTGGTTGATAGGAAAATGAAAATAGCTCGACTTATTAAAATGGCGCTCCTGAAGAAGGATGATATTCGTCTTCAAAGCTCTCAGCTCCCAGAAAGTAAGTGTCCTCTTTTTAGGGGATTTGAGACTCCCAAAATGAAGCTCACCTTGATGGCGAAATGAAGAAGGGGAAAAATTCCAAATTATAGCAGTACTCACTCGCTTTCTAAAAACATTTTCAGCAAGGCATGGTTTACCTGTTGGCACAGAAAACTTTTCAAACTCATGGAAATGAAACTGGGCTAAGAGAAATAAAAAAGGAAACAAAAAATATAAAACCTAAAAACAACGTTACCAAGAAAATTCCTGGGTGAGGGTTACTACTTTGGCACTAAGTGAGCCCAGCCCATGTTACACTTAACAATAGATGTGTGACCTTAGTAGCACACTACATACTGAAATATAAACTAATTACAGAACCCTATATATGATATAACTCTGGGAAGGGCTCAGATAATAGCCCCGATTAGAAGAACTCCCAGAAGATCGTCAAAGCGACCCACCAGACAAACCATGAAAATGGACTGCACTTCTTCCATGCAACCTAAGAACGGCTAGTAGCTAGTTTAAGAAAAAGGCCTAAGCCACACGGCGAGAAAAACAGTGCGAGTGGAGTGCGATAAAGCATCGCATTCCCCTCGGACCAATTCTAGCCTGTGTGTCAGCGCACATGAGCGATTATTTTCTCAGCCCTAATCGGACCGAGAAAACAATCTCAGCATGCTGCGATTGTAATCCGAGACTCTTTCTCTCGCACCCATTCAAGTGAATGGGGCGAGAGAAAAATCGCACTGCACTCGCGGTACACCAGTGTACCGCTAGTGCAGTGCGAGAATGGCAATAGCCGGCTACGCAGGAGAGAGGGAGAAAAATCCCTCCCTCCCCTCCTGAGTGCCGGCCCGCCCCCCGCAGCTGAGGTCTGCTCGCACAAACGGACCTCAGTTGCAAGGACACACGCATGACACTCGGCTCTGCTATACTGCCAGCACGAGCAGAGTGTCATGCAAGTGGATCGCAGTAGTCCCCATGTGGCCCCAGCCATAGTGTAATACTAGCGAGCACAGTTCTAATACAGCAGTCCTAATAAGGGATCAAAAGTGCCCCCTCTACCACCGTCTGTCAGGTTTTATAGATCTGTGAGCTCTGACAGAGAGGTTGGGGTTCATAAAGGTCCCACCTTCCCTAGGACGTCTCCCCCCCCCCCCCCTGCCCCCACCCATTCCATTCAAGCGCCACACCGGAGGAGAGGCCTCTGTAGTTTATGTAAGGTCCCAATCTGATATTTTTGCTAGGGAAATGTTCAGGATTTTGTTTTTTTTGTTTAGTATAAAAACAAAACAATGGTAAATCTTCTAGAGAGATGCTGAAATTCCTTCTTTAGGAATGGTCAAGGCTAAGTGAAAACCCCATCTGTAGGGAGTATTTTGCAAAGTCTTTACTAATTGTCTGAGATGTCTTCTCTTTTGAAGAGTGATGCGAGAGCGCTCCGGAAACAATTGCCCCACTTGATCCATAAACGAAAAAGTCCCCCAAGTTCTGGCCAACATCAATATTTTTTCCTTGGGCTCATTTTTGTGCAAGCAGCCGATGATATCGCTTTGAAATGAGGTGGATCCTTTAGGTTTCAGAGCCCTGTGACCTCTATCAAATTTAATAGGGGATGATGGGAGGTTACCCAGCACAGAGTTAGTGTTTGGTTTAATGCCTTATGGTCTTCATGACCATCTGTTTATGGAACTCCCTGCACCCATCTCTTGCCTCTGTTGTCAAGGTCTTCAGTGAGAAAGTGCAGCTCATTCACAACATTTTTTTTTTCGGTGACGTGAACTGTTGGAGAAATGTCACTTGAGATCTCGTGGTATCTTGATCTTCTTCACGACAGTCTAGTCTACCTGCAATATGCGGTAAACAGTGTTGTACCAAAGCAATCTCAGAACTACAGGCTTCCTTAACGTTAGTGATTAAAGTTTTGACATCATCTGGGGATGGCTAAGAGCTAATATATCTTTTCGAGACAGATGTGGTGGAGGAATGTTCATAATCAAATAGTTCCTTCTCTAAGGGCACCAGAGAGACACACACAATCTTAGTGCAATCATCCCTGAATATGGATCATTATTATACTATGTCCAAAGACGTAGCAGAGACAGAGAGGTAGGGGCCAAAGAAGTAGACCCTGATAGATCATAGCATACTTTATATCCTGCTTCAATGCATGATAGGATAACGTCACTCTGAGTTCAAGTCCACGATATCTGAGCTTAATACGGGGAGTGCCCGCAGGGATTCACAATCAGGAGCCTCACTCTCCACATTCATACTGGCCCGAACTTCTATCTCATGTCTGCTAGCTGGCTTGACCCTTATGTAAAGACCAGAGGCAGCTTTCCCCACGCTGCAAGATGGAGCTCTTCAGGTCCTTGATGAGGAAAGCATCCAGAGCCATGGGAGGGACTTGCTGGAGCGGGATCTGTGGCCGCAATAGACTGAATTCTCCAGGGAACCATGCTTGGAGTATATGTTGACCGACACAGCGCTTATTTACCATAGCTGTAGATATGGCAGGTTCTGGCAGGAGCTAATTTCTCAAGCTTCCTCTGCACGACATCCTGGACACCCCCCCTCCCCCCTTCATCAGTGGAGTTTTTCGACTACTGTCCAACCTTTTTAACCAGGGGGTCCTGCTTTATGTAAAATAATATTTTACATATTTTAAATGGAATTTTGATTTCTTTAGACCACCATTGATAGAGTTTTTGCAGTTTTTTTTTTAAAATGTTATAAGTTTATTTTTGGGGGCATCTTCTCAAAATCCTAATAAAAGCCAAAATATTGTTTGTTCACTTTTAGGTGCAAGTGGTTTACATTTAACAAAACATGAAAACTTTCATGGAGGATTGGACGCTATATCGGTTGGTGACGGGCTGTTCACCATACTCACCACTCTCAGTAAGAAGGCCACCAGTGTTCAAGTCATGCTGCAGCCCATCTTAACTTACATGGCATGTGGATATATGGGCAGACAGGTAAAAATAACCGTTTTTCTTTAAAAATATTTTATGTAGTATTACTTAGTATTTATATAAACATAATGGGGATATCCCCATCTCAGCAAATGATTGCATATTGCTAGGATGATCATTGGGGTTCCTAGCCGTAGATACCCACCGATCCCGAGAATTAAGGTACCACAATCCTACTTCAGTGCTGCGCAGACTCCTTTTACAGTATTTCTGCTGCACTATGGTGTTCCCAGTTCCGAGTAGAAGCATGACTGAATTCAAAGGGAATTTGTCAGTAGGATCAACCCTCCTAAGCCTCCTATATGGGCATGCATAGAAAGTTAAATAAAATAGTATCTTGATATCTGCAATCCAATAGTTTATTCCAGAGAGAGCAACGTTTTTGTTATATGAAAATAATCTGTTAAGATCAATAGGCCGGGCACAGATCTCCCTGATCTGCCTCCATAGCTTATTTTAAATAAAAGGGGCATTACCAGTGTGAGACATGTTCTGACTGACAGTTTTAATCAATCACACTCAACAAAACTGATCTTTGTCGTGTTACAAATACATCTGTAGTTGTAGTTGTCCTCTGATAGTTCGGTCAGCTCTGCTTCAGAGTTTTGCCTGATTACAACTAACACTATTTTATCTTCTATCTCGCAGGCAGCCTGAGTAAAAGGAAGGTAGTGCAGCTTTGACAGCTGTAGAAGTGTTTGTAGTGAAAGAAGTTTAGTTTTGCTGTACTTTGCTAGTTATAATTACCCATAGTGCTGTAGTGACCTAAGGAGCGCAGACAATCAGTCATTACATAAAAGAGGAGGAAAGCGAGTATAATGCAAATATAGAAATTTTTTATTAGTGAAAAGACACACGCAAAACAGCAATAAATCACATATTAAAAACAATCACCAATAATACAAAAGGGGCACAAGGTATTGGATTCAATAGTGTTCCTATCTGTCTCAAATAGTCGTAATAGCCGTGGGAAAGGTGAAGAGATTCCCAATAAAAACCTAGAAATCCCCGATAGCCGTGGGAGAGGTGAAAAGTTCCCAATGTGACTGGGAGTAAAAAAGGCAAAGCGTCAAACAGAGGTACAATGGTGTTGTGAAACTCTGTTTGACACTATTACAACCACTCCTGTATAGTAGGGAGAGTTCCCAATAATAACAATACACAGTATACAGAAATATGCACCAGAAATAGGGACCACGGACAGCCCGGGTATGTGTAACACGCATAATCACCTGCTCCTTCGGAAGGAAATTACAACATTATGCCACACTGGAAATATCAAAGGTCAGAGCATTCCAATGAGACAGGGGTGCAATGAGAGTCTAATCACAACCACGGCATGTAAGGGTTAATGCCTAAATACACAAAAGGCCACGGCTATCAGGTCGATGTAGGTTAAATAAGCAAAGAATGACCTAAAATACAAGGTATGAGAAAAACAAGGGATACCTGGTTATACTCCTGGCGTAAACAAAGTAGTAAAGTGCAAGTGCATTCAATCAGGACAGGATCCCAATGGTACTATGGAGGGGGTAAAAGTCATTCCAAAAGGTTCCACGGCTAAGATGAGACAGACAAAGTCCAAGACATAATCAACACAATGTGCACATACCCAAAAGGAGAAGGAACACCACCAACGTGCGTTCGCGGAGGTACTGTTGCTTTCTCAAGGAGGAAACCCAGTCATTACATGTCTCAAACTGGTAAAACCCTCCCGGTTTTTAAAAAAAAAAAAAAAAAAAAAAAAAAAAAGCTGTAGAGGCAGATTTTGTGGGAGATCTCTGTCTGGGCTCTAGATTTTAACAGCTCATTTAAATGTTAATAAAAACGTCGGTTTCACTGGAGTTAGACATTGGATCACACTTATCAATGTGTCATTTTATTAAACGTTCTATAACCTCCATGACCATATAGGCTGCTTTAGGAGGGTTGATCACGCTGACCCTTCAAAGAGTAACCATTGGATACATTTATTTTCTTTGTCGTTCCATTGGGAGACCCAGACAATTGGGTGTATAGCTTCTGCTTCCGGAGGCCACACAAAGTATTACACTTTAAAAAGTGTAACCCCTCCCCTCTGCTATACACCCTCCCGTGCATCACGGGCCCATCAGTTTTTTGCTTTGTGTTGAAGGAGGCAGACACATTCACGCAAGCTCCACATTTTAGTCAGCAGCAGCTGCTGACTTTATCGGATGGAAGAAAAGAGGGCCCCTAACAGGGCTCCCGGCATGCTCCCTTCTCACCCCACTCTGGTCGGCGGTGCTGTTAAGGTTGAGGTACCCATTGCGGGTACAGAGGCTGGAGCCCACATGCTGTTTTCCTTCCCCATCCCTTAGGGGCTCTGGGTGAAGTGGGATCCTAACCGGTCACCATACACTGGGACCGGGCTCCCTCCGCAGCCCCTGGGGGAATCTGACGGACAGGAGACCGGGTATCATCAGGGACAGACCCTGCTACTCTGAGGTACTCTGTGTCCCCTTGGGGACGGCGCATAGAGCGCCTGTGTAATGGACGCTGCAGCAGCTGCTGGGTGTTTTGTGTCGCCGGGACTACCGCGCCGACCGCGCTTGTTTGCCGGCCGCGTTAATAACTTTAGTCCCCGGCTTTTGCGGCCTAGTACCGCATACTCCCGCCCCCGGGCCTGCCAGTCAGGGGTAAGGGCGGGACGCTTGACTAGACGTCAGCGGTGAGGGCTGGAGCATACTTCGGTATCCTCCTACCCCCTCACTGAGCACTGCGGGGCACCAGATTCCCGCACTTTCTGAGGCACGCCCACGGCTCCCTCCTCCTCTCAGAACGCTGGCAGCCATTGCTATCAGCACTTTTGCCGGTGGAGATCTTCAGACGAGCTCCACAGCTCTGGGAGGCCCAGGCAGGGAATCTGGTGGACACACAACCGCTGAGGGCGGTCGGTAAGCCGCACCTGTTACTAGGTGCTGGCCCCCCTGGGTGCCGAAGTGTATATTTATATCCTCATATTGTATACATTTACTCTGTTCGGCCGCACTATTTGCTTTTGGCTATATACCCTCACTGATTGCTCTAAGAGGAGACAACAGCATGTCGTCCGCAAAAAGCAAGGGTGCCAAGGCACAGGCTTATTTTGCAACCTGTACCTCTTGTGCGGCTATGTTACCTGCAGGTTCCACCTACCCTCATTGTGTGCAATGCTCGGCCCCTGTGACACTCACTCAGCCGGAGCCTCAGCCACTAGTGGGACCCTCGGCCCAGGTAGAACCACCGGCTAACACTGTCCAGGTGGCAGGGACAGAGTTTGCAATGTTGGCTGAGAAACTTTGAGTCACTTTCTCAATCCATGGCTCAGTCTATGGATAGATGGTCTGCTAAGATACTTGAAGCTTTGCAGTCCAGACCGGTAACACAGGCCCCGGGCACTGTTGAATCATTGCCCCCAGGCCCCCCTCGGTCGGCGCAGCAAAGTGCTCCTGGGGTGACTCCTAGGTCCCACGGTGAGGACTCCGACACGGACCGCAGTCCCAGACCGGCTAAGCGGGCTCGCTGGGAGCTTCCCTCGACCTCATCACACTGCTCAGGGTCTCAGCATGAGGACTCTCTGGACGATGAAGCGGATGTGGCAGATCAGGGCTCTGATCATGACGCCGCTCTCAATCTTGATACACCTGAAGGGGACGCCATAGTAAATGACCTTATAGCGTCCATCAATCAGGTGTTAGAATTTTCTCCTCCAGCTCCTCCGATTGAGGAGTCAGCTTCTCAGCAGGAGAAATTCCAATTTAGGTTTCCCAAACGTACACGGAGTGCGTTTTTTGACCACTCCAACTTCAGAGATACAGTCCAGAAACACCGAGCTTTTCCGGAAAAGCGCTTTACTAAGCGCCTTAATGACACACGCTACCCCTTCCCCACTGACGTAGTTAAGGGTTGGGCTCAGTGTCCCAAGGTGGATCCCCCAGTCTCTAGACTGGCGGCTAGATCCATAGTAGCAGTGGCAGATGGTGCGTCGCTCAAGTATGCCACCGACAGGCAAATAGAGCTCCTGATGAAATCCATCTATGAAGCCATAGGCACGTCTTTTGCTCCGGCATTCGCAGCCGTATGGGCACTCCAAGCTATCTCAGCTTGTCTGTCTGAGATTAATGCAGTCACACGTGCCTCTACTCCGCAGGTTGTGTCTTTAACCTCTCAGGCGTCGGCTTTTTCGTCCTACGCCATGAACGCCGTCCTGGACTCTGCGAGCCGTACAGCGGTAGCATCCGCCAATTCAGTGGCAGTCCGCAGGGCCATGTGGCTACGTGAATGGAAGGCAGACTCTGCTTCCAAGAAGTTCTTAACCGGTTTGCCATTTTCTGGCGACCGTCTGTTTGGCGAGCAATTGGATGAAATCATTAAACAATCCAAGGGAAAGGACTCGTCCTTACCCCAGTCCAAACCAAACAGACCTCAGCAACGGAAGATACAATCGAGGTTTCGGTCCTTTCGGCCCTCAGCCAGGTCTCAATTCTCCACGTCCAACAGGCCACAGAAGGGCCAGAGGAACTCTGATTCATGGCGGTCTAAGTCACGTCCTAAAAAGACCGCCGGAGGAACCGCCCCCAAAGCGGCCTCCTCATGACTTTCGGCCTCCCGAAACCGCATCCTCGGTCGGTGGCAGGCTCTCCCGCTTTTGCGACGCCTGGTTGCCACATGTCCAAGACCGATGGGTGAGAGACATTCTGTCTCACGGTTACAGAATAGAACTCAGCTCTCGTCCTCCGACTCGTTTCTTCAGAACATCTCCGCCCCCCGAGCGTGCCGATGCTCTTTTTCAGGCGGTGAGCACTCTGAAGGCAGAAGGAGTGGTGATCCCTGTTCCCCTCCAAGAATGGGGTCGCGGTTTTTACTCCAACTTGTTTGTGGTGCCAAAAAAGGACGGATCATTCCGTCCCGTTCTGGACCTCAAACTGCTCAACAGACACGTGAAAACCAGACGGTTCCGGATGGAAGCTCTCCGCTCCGTCATTGCCTCGATGTCCCAAGGAGACTTCCTAGCATCAATCGACATCAGGGATGCTTATCTCCACGTGCCGATTGCACCAGAGCATCAGCGCTTCCTGCGTTTCGCCATCGAACACCTTCAGTTCGTGGCACTGCCTTTCGGCCTGGCGACAGCCCCACGGGTCTTCACCAAGGTCATGGCAACAGTGGTGGCAGTCCTACACTCTCAGGGACACTCGGTGATCCCTTACTTAGACGATCTTCTAGTCAAAGCACCCTCCCGGGTGGCATGCCAACACAGCCTGAACACTGCTCTGGAGACTCTCCAGAGGTTCGGGTGGATCATCAATTTCCCAAAGTCAAAATTGACACCGACCCAATCGCTAACTTACCTCGGGATGGAGTTTCATACTCTCTCAGCGATAGTGAAGCTCCCGCTGGACAAACAGCGCTCACTACAGACAGGGGTGCAATCTCTTCTTCGAGCCCAGTCACACCCCTTGAGGCGGCTCATGCACTTCCTAGGGAAGATGGTGGCAGCAATGGAGGCAGTTCCATTTGCGCAGTTCCATCTGCGTCCACTCCAATGGGACATTCTCCGCAAATGGGACAGGAGGTCGACGTCCCTCGACAAAAACGTCTCCCTCTCTCGGGCAGCCAAAGCCTCTCTTCAGTGGTGGATTCTTCCAACTTCTCTGTCGAAAGGAAAATCCTTCCTGCCCCCATCCTGGGCTGTGGTCACGACGGATGCGAGTCTGTCAGGGTGGGGAGCAGTCTTCCTCCACCACAGGGCTCAGGGTACCTGGACTCAGCCAGAGTCCTCCCTTCAGATCAATGTTCTGGAGATAAGGGCAGTGTATCTAGCCCTAAAGGCGTTCCAGCCGTGGCTGGAAGGCAGGCAGATCCGAATTCAGTCGGACAGCGCCACGGCAGTGGCGTACATCAACCACCAAGGCGGCACACGCAGTCGTCAAGCCTTCCAAGAAGTTCGGCGGATTCTGCTGTGGGTGGAAGCCACAGCCTCCACCATCTCCGCAGTTCACATCCCGGGCGTAGAAAACTGGGAAGCAGACTTCCTCAGTCGCCAGGGCATGGACGCAGGGGAATGGTCTCTTCACCCGGACGTGTTTCAAGAGATCTGTTGCCGCTGGGGAACGCCGGACGTCGATTTAATGGCGTCCCGGCACAACAACAAGGTCCCGGCATTCATGGCACGGTCTCAAGATCACAGAGCGCTGGCGGCAGACGCATTAGTTCAGGATTGGTTGCAGTTTCGACTGCCTTATGTATTTCCTCCTCTGGCACTGCTGCCCAGAGTGTTACGCAAGATCAGGTCCGACTGCCGCCGCGCCATCCTCATCGCCCCAGACTGGCCGAGGAGGTCGTGGTACCCGGATCTGTGGCATCTCACGGTGGGTCAACCGTGGGCACTACCAGACCGACCAGACTTGCTGTCTTAAGGGCCATTTTTCCATCTGAATTCTGCGGCCCTCAACCTGACTGTGTGGCCATTGAGTCCTGGATCCTAGCGTCTTCAGGGTTATCTCAAGAGGTCATTGCCACTATGAGACAGGCCAGGAAACCAACGTCCGCCAAGATCTACCACAGGACGTGGAGGATCTTCTTATCCTGGTGCTCTGATCAGGGTTTTACTCCCTGGCCGTTTGCCTTGCCCACTTTTCTGTCCTTCCTTCAATCTGGAATGGAAAAGGGTTTGTCTCTCGGCTCTCTCAAGGGACAAGTCTCGGCGCTTTCCGTGTTTTTTCAAAAGCGTCTAGCCAGGCTTACGCAGGTACGCACGTTCCTGCAGGGGGTTTGCCACATAGTCCCTCCTTACAAGCGTCCGCTAGAACCCTGGGATCTTAACAGAGTGCTAACGGCTCTCCAGAAATCACCTTTCGAGCCGATGAGGGAGGTTTCTCTTTCACGCCTTTCGCAGAAGGTGGTTTTCCTAGTGGCAGTCACTTCACTTCGGAGAGTGTCTGAGCTAGCTGCGCTGTTATGCAAAGCCCCCTTCCTGGTGTTTCACCAGGATAAAGGTGGTTCTGCGTCCGGTCCCGGAATTTCTCCCTAAGGTGGTATCCCCTTTTCATCTCAATCAGGATATCTCCTTACCTTCTTTTTGTCCTAATCCAGTTCACCAATGTGAAAAGGATTTGCACTTGTTAGATCTGGTGAGAGCACTCAGACTCTACATTTCTCGTACGGCGCCCCTGCGCCGTTCTGATGCGCTCTTTGTCCTTGTCGCTGGCCAGCGTAAAGGGTCGCAGGCTTCCAAGTCAACCTTGGCTCGGTGGATCAAGGAACCGATTCTTGAAGCCTACCGTTCTTCTGGGCTTCCGGTCCCTTCAGGGCTTGAAAGCCCATTCTACCAGAGCCGTGGGGGCGTCCTGGGCATTGCGGCACCAGGCTACGGCTCAGCAGGTGTGTCAGGCGGCTACCTGGTCGAGTCTGCACACTTTCACGAAACACTATCAGGTGCATACCTATGCTTCGGCAGATGCCAGCCTAGGTAGGCGAGTCCTTCAGGCGGCGGTTGCCCACCTGTAGGAAGGGGCCGTTTTACGGCTCTTTTTATCGAGGTATTCTTTTACCCACCCAGGGACTGCTTTTGGACGTCCCAATTGTCTGGGTCTCCCAATGGAGCGACAAAGAAGAAGGGAATTTTGTTTACTTACCGTAAATTCCTTTTCTTCTAGCTCCTATTGGGAGACCCAGCACCCGCCCCTGTTCCCTTCGGGCTGTTGTTTTTTTGTGTACACATGTTGTTCATGTTGAATTGTTCTTTTGGTTCATGGTTCAGTTCTCCGAACATCCTTCGGATTGAATTTACCTTAGACCAATTTATAAGTTTCCTCCTTCCTGCTTTGGCACCAAAACGGATGGGCCCGTGATGCACGGGAGGGTGTATAGGCAGAGGGGAGGGGTTACACTTTTTAAAGTGTAATACTGTGTGTGGCCTCCGGAGGCAGAAGCTATACACCCAATTGTCTGGGTCTCCCAATAGGAGCTAGAAGAAAAGGAATTTACGGTAAGTAAACAAAATTCCCTTCTTTTTTATATTCAATCGCACACATGAAATTAAACATCTGCACTGCTCCTAAACTAATCATTCATTCTCAATATTCTCTATTGACAGATAAAATCTGTCTGCTGTGAATACATGTGTTCTCATTATTCAGATAGGAGACTACAGTTGGTGCTCATAAAGTTATATAGGGAGCTTTAACTATTACATCTGGACAACTTGCAGCTGAATGCCTGTGTCTGCCGCTAGCAGCTCCTCCTCCTCCGCATGGCCCTTCTCCTCCGCATGGCCCTTCTCCTCCGCATGGCCCTTCTCCTCCGCATGGCCCTTCTCCTCCGCATGGCCCTTCTCCTCCGCATGGCCCTTCTCCTCCGCATGGCCCTTCTCCTCCGCATGGCCCTTCTCCTCCGCATGGCCCTTCTCCTCCGCATGGCCCTTCTCCTCCGCATGGCCCTTCTCCTCCGCATGGCCCTTCTCCTCCGCATGGCCCTTCTCCTCCGCATGGCCCTTCTCCTCCGCATGGCCCTTCTCCTCCGCATGGCCCTTCTCCATTGAAGTTTAAAAACACCAACTGCCATCTCCTATCTCAGTAATGGGGAGGGCTGTCTTCACTGAACACAGATTTTACAAATGAATTGAGAGTAAAAGATCCAGAAGGAGATAGAAACAGATCAATTACAAAGTTGCTTATTTTCATGTGCACTATTAATGAAATAAAAACTAAAACAGTTGCTGATTAAATGAATAGGACCCGTTGCAGTTCTCTGCCAATCCAGGTGGGTGGCAGCACTGCTGTGCGGGAAGAAATGCTGAGAGGGTGATGCTTATAAAAGTGATTACCCACTAGTGATGCTTATGTATGAAAAGTGCTATGGAATTAATGGCGCTATAGAAGTGAATAAATAATAATATTACTACTTGGGCAACCTCTTCTTAAATTCTGTAGTTTCCAAGTAAAATAAAAACCTTATACTGACGTTGTAACCCTGGCACCATTCCAGCCTTGTTGTCGCTGGGGCTCCTGGCACGTGTCTGACGTTGGCTGCATGTGATACATCAGTGGCCTCTAACAAGCTGCAGTTCTCACTCTGCTTTTGGACGTCTGATTTGTTTCTTGGGGAAGTGTCAGAGAAGCAACTCTTTTGTGGCTGCTTTTAGACATGTCATGTGGGTGCCCCAGTGCCAACATCACTGGAACAACACCAGGTTTTTTTCGTTGGAGGAGTGCAGCATTTAAGAGGGGGTTGCCAAAATAGTGCATTGAATAGTATAATTGAATTCTGCAATCTGTTTTTGTATGTTCTTAAATGATACAATGATCTGTTTTCTTCAGGGCTCTCTTTCTACTTGCCAACTGTCGGAGCCGTTGCTGTGGTTCATCTTAAGGGTTTTAGACACAAGTGAGGCCTTGAAAGCTTTTCATGATATGGGTATGTATTAGTGTGTTTTCGGTGCAGTCCTTACTAGAGATGAGCGGAACCATGGAAGTTCACTTAGGCGTGTTTTGGATGGACTTTAGATCTGTTTGGGATGCTGACTTAACCTGAACCCCAATGGAGGTCACTAATTGGGCAGTTTAGTTTGGCTGTCTTCCCACGTGCCCACCATTTTTTTTTTTCTTAATTTTTTTTTTTATTTTTTGTGCACACTACATCCGATCACAGCTGTTGTTACCCCCAGTGCAAAAACTGCTTTAGCGTTTGGTATTTGTCATTTATCAGTGATTTTCACATAGATGAAAAATGAATTACAAAACTCCTCCTATCCATTACCGTGTTAATAATGGACAGTGCACAGACAACAACTGATGCCATCTATCTGCTGTCCATGATTTTTATAGTCTTGTGAAGGACGTTTTGGTTTCAGCTGAAAAACAAACATCTGATTTTTTGTAAAGAGGACACACATGTGAACAGGTCCCTAAAATATAATGCATTATTGTTCTATCCCTGAAAATCCCAAAACATGCTTGAAAAACATGGACGTATGATTGCAGGCCTGAATGTTTTTGTTTTGTTAATATTTTAGGAGGTGTTCAGCTCATCTGCAATAACATGGTGACAAGCACAAGAGCAATTGTCAATACTGCCAGAAGTATGGTGTCTACAATCATGAAGTTTCTTGACTCCGGCCCCAGCAAAACCTCAGACAGTAGTTTGAAAGCCAGGGTGCTCGCTTCTGAGCCTGATAATGCAGAGGGAATTCACAACTTTGCTCCTCTTGGTATGTAGTTATATTTTCTTTATATATTTAATTTTGCTAAAATTGATTTGAATTTTTTTGTGGCGAGACTTTTATAGATTTTCAGTATATTACAATTTAAAAAATAACTTGGGAGGCACATCGGTTTGAAAAGATGCTTCAAAGTGTTGTCTTTATTTTGGCATTTGTTGCTTTTAAAGTTCTTCAGCTAAAGTACAAAAAACCCCTTACATGCGCATCATTGCATGGCGCCATTCCAGCGATGTCGAACCTTTCCCAATGGTCACAGAGCGTTTTTTTTTTTTCGTTTTTTTTATTCTACACAAGGCACTTTAAAAAGTTAAAAGGCAATCTGTCAGTAGGATCAACCCTCCTAAGTGATCATCTCTATGGCCATGTAGGTCATAGTAAGCTGAATAAAATGCTATCTTCAATCTGATATCAGATTTCCAGAGATATGTACGCTTTTTTTTTATCTGTAAATGAGCAAATCAATGGACTGGACACATCTGAATGAGAGAGAATTGGCCTCTAAAGCTTCTGTTATGACTGGAAGAAAAGGAAGTGTTACCAAAGTGAGACATGTAATGACTGACACTTTAACTGCCCTTCTCCCTTCCCTGGCTGTATGAGATTAAAGCTGAAGCACTGTGAGAGAACTGCTGCTGCTGCAAATGTTTTTGTAATGAGATGAAGCTCAGTTCTGCTGTACTGTGATTGTTATAATTACACACTGCTAAGCAGTGAGATAGAGTAGACTGTCAGTCATTACGTGTCGAAGACTGATAACTCCTTCCCCTTTTTCTGTAGGCAGATTCTCGGGAAAATCTTTGTTTTGCCCATAGACTTAACAGCTTATTTACATATTAAGAGAAACAAGGAATTGGACTTTGGATTACAGATGTCAAAGTATCATTTTAGCTAACTTCCTATGACCTACATGCCCATATAGACAGCTTTGGAGGGTTGGTTGTCGAATACATGACAATCGATTTTATTACTTTTTCACAAGTTATATGTAATTAAGTAATCTAAAAAGTTTAGTTGTTTTGTAACTTGAGCACGGTGTCAGAGCTAAACCTGGCCTGCAGTCCTTGCTGGCTGTGTCTTCAGAGGCTGCACTGGTGATTTACATTTTGGGAAATATGATCTAGAACAGACAGAATCTTTCACTATGTTTTAAGAGCTCTGCTATTTTAAGGCCATCTGTGGGTAAGCGTTTCTGGTCATGGAGTTTGCTGCTTGTTTACACAAACTAAAAGATTTATCACCTAGTGATTATCATTACCCTGACTACAATGTTACTCGCAGGTCCGTTCGACAGGCCCTCTCCTCTGACACCTAACTGTCAGTGTACAATCTCTATTGTGAGCCTAGTGTGGGCAGGGGCAGCGTTCCCATGATTGTGTCAGAACGGCTGCACCCAGTCATCTAAGTGATACATCGGTGTCTACATTATGTTGCTCTCAGATGAGGCAGCAAAATCCTGCTGACAGATTTACTAGAAGGCTTTTGGGGGGAATTGTTATTAAAAAAAACCCAAACAAACAAAAGCTACTGTGGTGTAAGATGTTAAAGCGTCTGATTATTTACTTAGACTTGTATCATTAGATTCTTTGATTTTGATGTTATTAGGTACGATCACATCAAGTAGTCCTACAGCCCAGCCCGCGGAGGTCCTTTTACAAGCCACCCCACCACACAGGAGAGCGCGGTCTGCTGCCTGGTCCTATATTTTTCTACCCGAGGAGGCTTGGTGTGACCTCACCATTCACCTGCCCGCCGCTGTGCTACTGAAGGAGATACATATTCAGCCGCACCTCGCATCCCTGGCCAGTAAGCAGCTGTCGAATTGTTCTATAGTGGTCAGTCTGTGGAGATGGTAAACCTTTTCACTTGAATACCTCTTTACTTTTGTTTTTGACATTTTTAGCTTGTCCTTCTTCAGTCTCTGTGGAAATAAGTGCAGATGGAGTCAACATGCTGCCATTGTCCACACCGGTCATCACTAGTGGACTCACATACATCAAAATTCAGCTTGTAAAAGCCGAGGTGGCATCTGCTGTCTGTCTACGTCTCCACCGTCCTCGTGATGCCAGCACACTTGGACTTTCACAAATAAAATTGCTTGGCCTGACTGCGTTTGGAAACACTTCATCAGCAACTGTTAACAACCCATTCCTTCCTTCTGAAGATCAGGTGTCCAAAACCAGGTAATATGGCAGGGAAAGCCAGGACTGCGGAGAAACTCCTTGGCTTAGTTTTCTATCTAAAAGTGTTCTAAAGAAGCTAAGATTGGAGCATTTAGTACTGGTAGTATATAAATTAGTTTTATAATTAGTTTAATGCAGTTTGATAGGTAATGTGTTAATAATGTGAGAATGTGGCATCTGCTACCACATTTTTACATAAAAAAATAGTGTGTAGGCTCCTGTACGTACTCCAATACAAATTATATAATATAGATCGTGTATATGTGTGTGTGTGTGTGTGTATATATATATATATATATATATATATATATATATATATATATATATATATATATATATATATATATATATATATATATATATATATATATATATATATATATATATATATATATTCTGTATATATGTATATGTATGAGAGATATCTACACATATATTATGTATGTGTGTGATAAATATATATATATATATTATTATTATTATTATTATTTTGTAGAGGTCTGATGCACCAGTCATGAGAAGTCACAATTAAAAGCCATAAGCAAATCAGGCTGGAAGTTCACTGTGGGCGTGTTGCTGTGCTGGCAAGAAGCAGTCATGGTGCACGGACATGCCCCTTTGGGCCTTTCAGCCTGATTTGCATATTTTTTTTACACTTGATTTCTTGTGACTGCTGTATCAGATTTTTACAAAAATAGCAGGTTTTTTTTTATTGAGGTACAAGCACTTTTACAGCTTTAACTCAACTTTAAGACATTAAAATATACTGAGAAAGCGCTGTCTGTGACTGTATAAAAAGAAAAATTAAATTTAAATAAAATTGTGGACTAAGAGAAGGAAATGGTATAAACTCTCTGCCTCTCCAGCATTGCCACCATTGGTGGTGCATGTTGGTCCTTCAGGTATATTTTATCAGTCACTTGTCCCATATGTGCATGCATCAGTGATTTGGCTGCAGTGGTCACTTGAATAATGTTCATGACCTTCTCACGCCTTCAGCAATTGGGATTTACCCAGTAATGATTATTTTATACCATTTCAACATTTTTCTTCACAATGGATTTCTTTTCTTTTCTTCTTATGTATAGGGTTTTTGGGCAAAGTCTTGGCTGAATCCCTCTGCTGTACTGTTTGTGTAATAGAAAAGTGTTTAATATGTTTTTTCCCTTTTTTTTTCTTTTCTTTACAAGTATTGGCTGGCTAAGGCTTTTACATCATTGCCTCACTCATATCAGTGAACTAGAAGCCATGATGGCAAGTGCTGCGGCCCCCACAGCAAATCTGTTACAGACATGTGCTGCCTTACTGATGTCTCCATACTGTGGTATGCATTCACCCAACATCGAGGCAGTGCTGGTGAAGATCGGGCTTCAGTCCACCAGGATAGGACTTCGCCTCATTGATATCCTTCTGCGGAACTGTGCTGCGTCTGGCAGTGACCCTGCAGGTATCATGTCTGCCCTCTCCGTAATGATGAATAGTTTTATTATAATTTGGATCAATTCACATCATGTTTTTTTGTTTCTATTTAGTATGTCTGCTGGGAAAGATCTCACTGTGCACACTTAAAGGGGTTTTCCAAAGCACAAAGTTCATTTGATCAATAGATCTTGGAATAATTATAAGTTCAACAATTGGATGTGTTTTAAAAATAATGTTCCTGTGCTGAGATATTACATGTGTCCTTACTGTGTAATGGATGTTTCTGACCATTCAGAGATTTGGTCTGATCATACCACATCTCCTGGGCAGGGGAGGAAGTAAGGGAGCATACAAACATTACAGCTTGTGATCGCAAATGTTTTCTGTGAGGTAAATGTTTTACCTCACAAAAAGGATCAGCTATGATCCTGTGCTGTCCTGTGTGTATAGTCTCTTTTGCATCCTCCCCTGCCCAGGACATGTGGTATGATCAGACCATGTCCCTGTACAGCCAGACACGGCCATTACACAGTACATAGCAGGGACACACATCCTGGCACAGGAACATTTTTTTAAACACATCCATTTGTGAAACTGTTAAGGTGAACTCTTAACCAGAGATCACTAGTTGCCTACTGCCTGGCCTAATTGGTGTGGGTCGAGTGCATGCTTAAAAAATGAGATCAGACACAGTCGGATATTCATCTTTCCTCGACAGAAGTCAGCCCATGCTCTGCTTTATTACAACTGAGCTTGCTCTGATATAACCTTGCAAAGGGGCATGTCCGGACGTGTTCATTGGTCAGTGGGTCGAACAATGTATTAGTCCATGAGCTGATTGGTAGGCGTCATTGTAGGCGGGTCTATGACATCATTGGATGGATCCATGGCGAAGGTGATGGGAGGGACGTCATCTGGTGAATCCATGCTGGATGGACTGGTCTGTAATGTCATCTGATCTTTGGGTTGATCTTCTCTTATATGGTATCTTCTTACACCTGGACATTCCTTGCATTCCAGGCAAGGTGTGGAGAAACAGGCAATGACAGCCACCTTTATATCTGTGTCATGTATATGATCTGAAACCTGAATTATGTAAGGCAAATCGACATATTTCCCACAATGCTCTATGTCCAGAGGTTAATTAAGTATTTCATTTTATGGCTCTCCTCAACAAAACTTATTATTATTCCAAGATCTGTTTATTAAAATCAGCTTTTAAATGAGCTTTGTTCTTGGGAAAATCGCTTTAAATATGTTTGCAGGATTTCATTGTCAGATGGAGGCTCATAATGTCTTGATTTCCATCTGGCCTGTATATGTCAGCATTCTATAGAAAAAGTATGCAATAGTGTAGCTTATTATGCAATTCATACAGTGTTGTCCAGTAAAATAGATGAATATCTTTATATTATCATTATATAATTTTTGTTAATGGAAGCACATGGTAATGGATTGCACTGCATGGATTTATGAGCTTTTTCAGAAGCTTTTTAATTTATGTATTCCTAAATGGGTGCCTTCATTAGGCTATTGTTGATGGATGTCTAACAGTGGCCAACAGTAAATGGATATGTCATGGAAAGCTATAAGCAAAACAAACTTGTGATGTATACATTTCTGCATTTTTATAGTATTTTATGGATAACTGCATCTATCTCAGTGTCTAGTTGAAATCTACAACAGGATGTGGACAGGGTCCTGGTGTTTTGTCCCCTATAAGCTGCAGCCACCACTAGTAAGCCCTTATATACAGCTTTCTAGAATATGGTGCCCAGGCCAATCTGTAAAACATAAAATCATCTTTTATTACACTCCCCAACTGTGTATTTGCAGTCCGATGGACGTCGCTGGTCTCTGTACAGCGCCTCTTATCTTCCTTCCATTGCAGTCATCCTTCCCAGCTCCGTGTGGAAGATGCGTCCTATGTTCTCCACACAGAGGCCTTTATTGCACTCCTGCGCACGTGCACGTGTGTCTGCCCTGTTGAGGGAAGGTCAAAGTATTGTAGTGCACATGCGCAGGTGTTCTTTGACCTTTCCCCGCATCTGCGCATTACAGTACTTTGCGCTGTCCTCAGCAGGGCAGAGAGACGTGCACAGGAGCGCAATGGAGGCCTCTGTGTGCGTGAAGTAGGATGCGTCATCCACACAGAGCTGGGAAGGAGGACAGCGGTGGAAGGAAGAGAAGAGGCGCCGGACTAGGACCAGCAACGCCAGTCAGACCAGACCACCCCACAGGTGGGTATAATAAAAGATGTTTATGTTCTACGTAGCAGCCTGGGCACTTGTATACAGAGCTCCAGAATGCTGTATGTAAGAGCACACTGGTGTGGAGGCAGCTTTTAGGGGACAAATCTGGTGACAGGTTCCCTTTATTCATTTTGTTTTTATAATTCTTTTTTTTTTTTTTTTTTCCCCTTTTCTTTCACAGATTTAAATAGCCCTCTGTTATTCGGAAGGCTTAATGGGTTGTCGTCAGATTCCACAATTGATATTCTCTATCAGTTAGGGACTACCCAAGACCCCGGAACCAAGGATAGGTATGATAAGCCACTGGACAACCGTGTGTTGTTACTGATCAGATCTACTGTATATATTTTGTGCATGTAGCTGATATGTTGTCTTCTGCCTTGGATTACTTTAGGATACAAGCGCTGTTGAAGTGGGTGAGTGATTCTGCCAGAGTGGCTTCATTAAAAAGAAGTGGTCGTAGCACTTTCAATCCCTCAAACAATTCACCAAGAGAGTTTGGCCTGTTGATGCCCTCCCCTTCTCATTTGCACTGTGTGGCCGCTATTCTGTGGCACAGTTACGAGCTTCCTGTGGAATATGACTTGCCTGGATTGCTCAACAGAGATCTATTTGAGTAAGTACAATGCGCTCTGGTTCTTACATCCATATTCTTCTCCTAAGTCAGAATCACTGAATAGAATCCTAGATTAGATACAAACAATATATAATGGAGAAATATAGCGAGTAATTGCATATTTTATATTACAAAGTTAAGACCTCCTTTTGAGTCCATATTATTATATTAAGAGATTGTCACGGCACTTCTGTGAGGGTATGGGTGCTCAGGTAGGGTCCAAGTCCATATGAAGAAAAATAATCACCAGACACTCCAATTGATGTGAAAAAAGAATGACTTTCTTTGTCGCTCCATTGGGAGACCCAGACAATTGGGTGTATAGCTTCTGCCTCTGGAGGCCACACAAAGTATTACACTTTTAAAAAAGTGTAACCCCTCCCCTCTGCCTATACACCCTCCCGTGGACCACGGGCTCCTCAGTTTTATGCTTTGTGTGGAAAGAGGCACACATCCACTCATGCATTCTCATACATAGTTATGTCGGATGGAAGAAAAGAGGTCCCCGATGGGGTCCCCGGCATGTTCCCTTCTCACCACACTAAGTCGGCGGTGTTGTTAAGGTTGAGGTACCCATTGCGGGTACGGAGGCTGGAGCCACATGCCGTCTCCTTCACCATCCCTTATTCGGCTCTGGGAGAAGTGGGATCCTATGCGGTCATCCATGTGCTGGGACCGTGCTCCATCCGCAGCCCCTGGTGGAACCTGCCGGGCCGGAGCTTCTTCAACCCCAGGGACCGGGCCCTGCAACTTGAAGGTACTCTGTATCCTCATGTGGGGACTGTACAGGGGTCGCACCTTCTCCCCGGAAGCCGCGGTGGTTCCGTCCGTTGTCTTTTCGGCGGACTTCCGCGCCGACCGTGCCTGCTTGTCGGGCGCGGCCTTAAATTTAGCCCCCGGCTTCGCCGCGGCCTAGTCCGAAAAATCCCGCCCCCGAGCCTGCCTGTCAGGGGTAAGGGCGGGATTACCGACATGACGTCGGCCTTGAGGGCTGGAGCATCCTGCATGTCTCCCTCCCCCCTCATTGACCACTTGGGGACTCCAGATTCCCGCTCTCTGCTAGCGCCGCCCTCGGCTCCACTCCCCCCCGAGAGCTCCGGCAGCCATTTTTAGCATTCTGCCGGTGGATGCTATTCAGCAGCAAGGCTCTGCAGCTCCGGGGGATCCACGACAGGGAATCTGGAGGACACACTCCGATCGTGAGCGGTTGGTAAGCCACACCGGTCACCCGGTGCTGGTCCCCCTAAGGTGCCGGGATATATATATATATCTGTTCGGAAAGGCGGTATACCCTTTTCCCATATACCCTCAGTGGTCACTCTCCTAAGAGACAACAGCATGTCGTCCACAAGGAGCAAAGCTACTAAGGCACAGATTTTTTTTCGCGGCCTGTACCTCTTGTGGGGCTATGTTGCCTGCGGGATCCACCTACCCTCACTGTGATCAATGCTCGACTCCTGCCACGCTTGCTCAGCCGGAGCCTAGGGCAATTGTGGGCCCCTCGGCTCAGGTAGATCCCCCTGCTCCCCCTGAGCAGGCTGCAGGGACAGAGTCACCGGCGTTGGCCTCTTTCGCTGAGAAACTCTCTGTCACTTTCTCAATCCATTGCACAGTCTATGGACAAATGGTCATCTAAGCTGCTTGAGGCATTGCAGTCCAGACCGGGCTCTTCACAGGCCCCGGTCCCTGTTAGTTTGTCTCCTCCAGGCCCTTCTTGGTCCGCGCCGCAGCGCGCTCCCAGGATAGCCCCTAGGTCCCAGGCGGAGGACTCCTGCCCGGATCGCAGCCCCAGACCTGCTAAGCGGCCTCGCTGGGATTCTTCCCCGGCCTCCTCACGCTGCTCTGGATCCCAGTTTGAGGACTCTCAGGAAGACGAGGCGGACGTGGGAGCTCAGGGCTCTGACCCTGACTTCGCCCTTAACCTTGATACCCCTGAGGGGGACGCCTTAGTAAATGATCTTATCTCATCCATCAACCAGGTTTTGGATCTCTCACCACCACCTCCTCCTGCAGAGGAGTCTGCTTCTCAGCAGGAGAAACACCAATTTCGATTCCCCAAACGTACGCGCAATACGTTTTTTGATCACTCTAACTTCAGGGATGCTGTCCAGAAGCCCAGAGCGGTCCCGGACAAGCGCTTTGCTAAACGGCACACTGACACGCGTTATCCCTTTCCACCTGAAGTCGTTAAGGGCTGGGCACACTCTCCCAAGGTGGATCCTCCAGTCTCTAGATTGGCTGCTAGGTCCGTTGTGTCTGTTGCCGATGGCTCATCCCTGAAGGATGCCACAGACAGACAGATAGAGCTCTTGGTGAAGTCTATTTATAAGGCCACGGACGCGTCTTTCGCCCCGGCCTTTGCGGCTGTGTGGGCTCTCCAAGCAATCTCGGCATGTCTGACTGAGATTAATGCTGTCACGCGGAATTCTGCTCCGCATGTGTCTTCCTTGACCTCTCAGGCATCAGCATTTTCGTCCTACGCCATGAACGCCGTCCTGGACTCCGCTAGCCGTACGGCTGTAGCATCCGCTAACTCCGTGGCAGTCCGCAGGGCCATGTGGCTGCGCGAATGGAAAGCAGGCTCTGCTTCCAAAAGGTTCTTAACTGGTTTGCCTTTTTCTGGCGAACGTTTGTTTGGCGAACGGTTGGATGAGATTATTAAGGAATCCTCGGGAAAGGACTCCTCCTTACCCCAGTCCAAACCTAAGAGACCTCAACAGAGAAAAATCCAATCGAGGTTTCGGTCCTTTCGTCCCTCCGCCAAGCCCCAATCCTCTTCGTCCAACCGGCCGGAGAAAGGCCAGAGGAACTCCTATGCGTGGCGGTCCAAGTCACGCCCCCAAAAGGCCGCAGGAGGCACTGCCTCCAAGACGGCCTCATCATGACTCTCGGCCTCATCTAGCCACATCCTCGGTCGGTGGCAGGCTCTCCCGTTTTGGCGACGCCTGGTGGCCACACCGATGGGTGAGAGACATTCTGTCTCATGGTTACAGGATAGAGTTCAGCTCTCGACCTACGGCTCGTTTTTTCAGAACCTCCCCACCCCCCGCACAGGCCGACGCACTTTTTCAGGCAGTGGACGCTCTAAAGATAGAGGGAGTTGTGATTCCCGTTCCCCTTCAGGAACGTGGTCGCGGATTTTACTCCAACTTGTTCGTGGTGCCAAAAAAGGACGGGTCATTCCGTCCCGTTCTGGACCTCAAGCTGCTCAACAGACATGTGAGAACCAGACGGTTTCGGATGGAATCTCTCCGCTCGGTCATCGCCTCGATGTCACAAGGAGACTTCCTAGGATCGATCGACATCAAAAATGCTTATCTCCATGTGCCGATCGCACCCGAACATCAACGTTTCCTGCGTTTCGCCATCGGGGACGAACACCTCCAGTTCGTGGCATTGCCTTTCGGCCTGGCGACAGCCCCACGGGTTTTCACCAAAGTCATGGCATCCGTCGTGGCGGTCCTGCACTCTCAGGGCCGCTCGGTGATCCCTTACTTGGACGATCTCCTAGTCAGGGCCCCTTCTCGGGTGGCGTGTCAACAAAGTCTTACCGTCACTCTGGCGACTCTCCAGCAGTTCGGGTGGATCATCAATTTCCCGAAATCCAAGTTGACGCCGACCCAATCACTGACTTACCTCGGGATGGAGTTTCATACCCAGCCAGCGTTAGTCAAGCTACCGCGGGACAAACAGCTTTCTCTGCAGGCGGGGGTGCAGTCACTTATTCGGAGTCAGTCACACCCCTTAAGGCGCCTCATGCACTTTTTGGGGAAGATGGTTGCAGCTATGGAGGCAGTGCCGTTCGCGCAATTCCATCTACGGCCACTCCAATAGGACATTCTTCGCAAATGGGACAAGAGTTCGGCTTCCCTCGACAAGAACATCTCTTTCACTTGCAACCAAAACATCACTTCAGTGGTGGCTCCTACCCACATCTCTGTCTCGGGGAAAATCCTTCCTCCCCCCAACCTGGGCCGTGGTCACCACGGACGCGAGCCTGTTAGGTTGGGGAGCGGTGTTTCTCCACCACAGGGCTCAAGGAACCTGGACTCCAATAGAGTCGTCCCTTCAGATCAATATTCTGGAGATAAGGGCAGTATATCTAGCCCTATTGGCTTTCCATCGGTGGCTGGAGGGCAGGCAGATCCGAATCCAGTCGGACAACGCTACTGCCGTCGCCTACATCAACCACCAAGGCAGCACTCGCAGTCGTCAAGCCTTCCAGGAAGTCGGGCGGATTCTGCAGTGGTTGGAAGTCACAGGCTCCACCATCTCTGCAGTTCACATCCCGGGCGTAGAAAACTGGGAAGCAGATTTTCTCAGTCATCAGGGCATGGACGCGGGGGAATGGTGTCTTCACCCAGACGTGTTTCGAGAGATCTGTCGCCGCTGGGGAACGCCGGACGTCTATCTCATGGCGTCACGACACAACAACAAGGTCCCGGCCTTCATGGCACGGTCTCAGGATCACAGAGCTCTGGCAGCGGACGCTCTGGTCCAGGATTGGTCGCAGTTTCGACTGCCATATGTGTTTCCCCCTCTGGCAATGCTGCCCAGGGTACTACGCAAGATCCGGTCCGACTGCCGTCGTGCCATTCTCGTCGCTCCAGACTGGTCGAGGCGGTCGTGGTATCCGGATCTGTGGCATCTCACGGTGGGTCAACCGTGGGCACTTCCAGACCGCCCAGACTTGCTGTCACAAGGGCCGTTTTTCCATCTGAATTCTGTGGCCCTCAACCTGACTGTGTGGCCATTGAGTCCTGGCTCCTAGCGTCTTCAGGGTTATCTCAGGATGTCATTGCCACCATGAGACAAGCCAGGAAGCCAACGTCCGCCAAGATCTATTACAGGTCTTGGCAAATCTTCTTATCCTGGTGCTCTAATAACGGTTTTCCTCCATGGCCGTTTGCTTTACCCACATTTCTTTCATTCCTACAATCTGGAATGGACAAGGGTTTGTCCCTCGGCTCTCTCAAGGGCCAAGTGTCGGCGCTCTCCGTGTTTTTTTTCAAAAGCGTCTAGCCAGGCTTCCGCAGGTCCGCACGTTCCTGCAGGGGGTTTGCCACATGGTCCCACCTTACAAACGTCCGTTGGAACCTTGGGATCTTAACAGGGTTCTGACGGCTCTTCAAAAGCCGCCTTTTGAGCCGCTGCGGGATGTCTCTCTCTCCCGTCTTTCTCAGAAGGTGGCCTTCCTGGTGGCAGTCACATCACTTCGTAGAGTGTCTGAGCTTGCAGCGCTGTCATGCAAAGCCCCCTTCCTGGTTTTCCACCAGGATAAGGTGGTTCTGCGTCCTGTCCCGGAATTTCTCCCTAAGGTGGTATCCCCTTTTCATCTAAATCAGGATATCTCCTTGCCTTCCTTTTGCCCTAATCCAATTCACCAGTGTGAAAAGGATTTGCACTCTTTGGATCTAGTGAGAGCACTCCGGTTCTACGTGTCTCGCACGGCGCCCCTGCGCCGTTCAGACGCGCTCTTTGTCCTTGTCGCTGGCCAGCGTAAGGGCTCTCAGGCCTCCAAGTCAACCTTGGCTCGGTGGATCAAGGAACCGATTCTCGAGGCCTACCGTACTTCTGGGCTTCCACTTCCTTCAGGGTTGAAAGCCCATTCTACCAGAGCCGTAGGTGCGTCCTGGGCTTTGCGGCACCGGGCTACGGCTCAGCAGGTGTGTCAGGCAGCTACGTGGTCTAGTCTGCACACTTTCACGAAGCACTATCAAGTGCATACCTATGCTTCGGCAGACGCCAGTCTAGGTAGGCGAGTCTTCCAGGCGGCGGTTGTCCACCTGTAAGAGGGGGCCGTTTTCGGCTCTTTTTATTGAGGTATTCTTTTACCCACCCAGGGACTGCTCTTGGACGTCCCAATTGTCTGGGTCTCCCAATGGAGCGACAAAGAAAAAGGGAATTTTGTTTACTTACTGTAAATTCCTTTTCTTCTAGCTCCTATTGGGAGACCCAGCACCCGCCCCTGTGCCCTTCGGGCTGGTTGTTCTTTTGTGTACACATGTTGTTGATGTTGATTTGTTCTTTTGGTTCATGGTCTTCAGTTCTCCGAACATCCTTCGGATTGAATTTACCCTAGACCAATTTATAAGTTTCCTCCTTCCTGCTTTTGCACCAAAACTGAGGAGCCCGTGGTCCACGGGAGGGTGTATAGGCAGAGGGGAGGGGTTACACTTTTTTAAAAGTGTAATACTTTGTGTGGCCTCCATAGGCAGAAGCTATACACCCAATTGTCTGGGTCTCCCAATAGGAGCTAGAAGAAAAGGAATTTACGGTAAGTAAACAAAATTCCCTTTTTTACTTTGTAAAGCAATGGGCAACTATTACAGCTGACCCCCAGGAGATGGAGACCTCATTAATAAGTCTACAGACTACTTTACATAGTACCAGCCTTATATTTAGGCATCATTACATCACTTGTTGCCTTTTAATTTGTGGGGGGGTTTACAAACCCTCTCTCCACATCCTGTGCAAAAAAAAAAAAAGTCCCCAATACAGATTTCTTAAAATGCACTACTTCAGTAGGAACAGTCCAGCATATAGCAAAATAAAAGGTTGTGTAATGCATATGAGAGAGAGCAAATGATAGATCCTTACAAAACTGCCCCATCACCCCCCTCTTTCTACTCCTGAATACATCTAATATTTGATAAATCCTCCCCACCCACCCCAAATGATCAAAGGACTGGTATATACTGCCATACATCATCCTCACCCCCCCGGTGGAGATTCAGCGTATATCAGCGTACCACTTATCCATGTCTATCTGCTACAACAAGCCCTGACGGAAAAGAAATTCATTGCCCTCTTTCCGTTTCTGGTCACCACATTTGTCATTTTGTTTTCTGAGTTCCATCTATCTAATATATAAAGGTGTGTGTGTCTGTATGTCCGCTAAAGAAATCCGCACCGTCGCATTTAGGCCTTGTGCGCACTGGGAAATGGAATTTTCTTGAGAAAATTCCGCATGCTCTCAAAGATTACCGCACCCGCGGTAAAAAACCGCGGGAAACCGCACCCGAAAACCGCATGCGGTTTGCTGCGGTTTTACCGCGGTATTATTCGCGGTATTGCCGCGTGCGGGTTGGGATGTGCTTTATTGCATTCAATGCAATAAAGCACATTGAAAAAAAAAAAGTCATTTAATTCTGAGATAGTAGACAGACAGAAGAATAGATAGAGGGATAGATAGATAGATGACAGATCGCTGCATTTCCCACGGTCGGCAGTGAGTTCACATTACCGGCCGTGGGAAATGACCGGTAATTACCTCTGCTGTATGCTGCTTTCATTCAGCGCTGTGTCTGTGACAGTCGCGGCTGGATGGAAGCAGCGCAGGACCTGTGGATTACGCCGGAGCTTTGGTGCGGGAGGGGTTAATAAAATGGTGAACGAGGCTTGTTTCTTTTATTTAAAATAAAGGATTTTTCGGTGTCTGTGTTTTTTTTCACTTTACTTACGGGTTGATCATGTCAGCTGTCACATAGACGCTGCCATGATCAAGCCTGGAGTTAATGGCGGTGGTCCCTCACCATCATTAACCCCTTGTATTACCTTGCTGCCACTGCTACACGGTGGCAAGAAGAGCCGAGGACACGCCGGTGCTGCAGCATAATGCATGCGACAGTGCCGGGGCAGCTGCGGCTGATATTCTCGGCTGCCGGAGGGGGAGTGAGGCAGGGGACATTAACCCTGCCCCTCTCCCTCCCCAGCCTGAGAATACCGGGCCGCCGCTGTGTGCTTACCTCGGCTGGAAGGTAAATATGCAGCGGAGCCCACGTTCTTTGTTTTCTATATTTCCGTTTTCTTTCTATGTGTGTTCTATGTGTCTGTGTCTGTGTTCTATGTGTCTGTGATGTGTCTGTGTCTGTGATGTGTTTGTGTTTACTCTCTGCACGGCTTCCTCTTCCTGTAATGACATCACTTCCCTGCAAAACCGCAGACAAGCGATGTACATTACCGGAGGTAAACCGCGAAATACCGCAGGGAATAACGCAGGAAAACGCAGTGAACCGCACAGAATTTGCTGCCTGCGTTATTCCCTGCGGGATTTCATGATTAACATTGGAGTCAATGGAGTGAAATCCCGCAGCGATGTGCGGAAAAGAAGTGACATGCACTTGTTTTTGCTGCGGGATTCCCGCAGCAAAACATGCAGCTGTCAAATTCCGCCCAGTGCGCACAGGATTTTTTTTCTCCATAGGATTTGCTGGTGATTCACTGCAGAGATGTTATGAACATTTTCTGCAGCGAAACATGCAGCAAATCCGCGGAAAATCCGCGGCAAAATCCGGTAAGTGCGCACATAGCCTTACAATCACGAAATTTTGCAAAGACACCCTATGCGACTCAGGGAACGTCATAGACTGTTTGGATGGGAAAGTTTAACCCCACGCTTTACAGTAGTCTCCAAAATCCTGCCTCCATTAATCTGAATG
Source organism: Anomaloglossus baeobatrachus (assembly GCF_048569485.1). Lineage (NCBI taxonomy): Eukaryota > Metazoa > Chordata > Amphibia > Anura > Aromobatidae > Anomaloglossus > Anomaloglossus baeobatrachus. Next base: position 145,936,994 of record NC_134355.1, on the reverse strand, counting down.
GAAGTGGGAGAGACGGGCTATTAATAGCAACTGTTAGTTGTTGCTATAGGAACAAAATAAACTGTTAGTATAAGAAGCTTATGTGTGAGGTAATAAGATGTTGGTGGTGAGACTGATAGAGAAAGACAGACTGGGAAAGAGACAGAGAGACAGACGGGCGACCAGAGACAGACGGGCCACCAGAGAGAGACTGGCGACCAGAGACAGACACCACCAGCGGGAAAGCGCCTTGCTCATATGATACATATCAGTATATACCATCCATATACATTCGATGGAAACCTATATATTACGGACATTACTCTGTGCAATCTAACGTGTACTTTGAGTTCTCCTTTGGTAATACAGATGCATTGTGAAAGGAGCTTAGATTTGTATCTGTGGGTCCTGTAAATTTCTTCGCACTCCCATCTTTTTAAGGGGTCTGACAGACCGTTCTAATCTTCAGGTGTTTTCTCTGAGACCACCATCACCAGACATGTCTGACAATGGTCCATCTCATGATCCCATATTACCTATTCTGAGCATTACTTGCACTGTTTGCTCTGTCGGGCATATTCACAATGGTGTATGCACAGGAAAACATATTTCTCACACATCCACAGGGCCTCATTCAAGAAAATGTATATTTTAAATTGGCATATGGGTGCTGGATGCAGCTACACAGTGCCATGTTTGCACAGTATACACCATGAAATCCTCCTGACCTATACCTCAAGCGTACACTGCAACTTGGACCCTTAATCAGTACTGAAATCTGCTAACTAATCCTGTATCTATTTTCCAGGTCCTTGCATAAATGGTCGATGTCTTTACCGTGCAACATGGTCCTGAAGAAGGCTGTAGATGGCCTGCTCTGCTCAATGTGTCACATCCACCCGAGTTATTTCTCTTTGCTCATGGGCTGGATGGGAATCGCCCCTCCTCCAATACAAAGCCAGCACAGACTGTCTATTACTGATGATAGCAAAAAACAAGACCTTAATGCTGCTCTGACCGATGACTCTAAAAATGCACAAGCACCTCTTGCCCTTACAGAGTCTCATCTGGCCACACTTTCTGCTTCGTCACAGTCCCCCGAAGCCATCAAGCAACTGCTGGACTCTGGTTTACCCTCACTTCTCGTTAGGAGCCTCGTCAATTTTTGCTTCAGTCACATATCTAATTCAGACTTTGCTGCAGCCGCCACGGACACCACACAGGAGAGATTCAGACGGCAGCACTCATCTCAGCACTTTAGTAGGATGCCAGTCACGGCAGACCTGGTGGCTCCTATTCTCAGGTTTCTGACTGAAGTCGGCAATAGCCATGTTATGAAGGACTGGCTTGGAGGCTCTGAAGTTAACCCCCTTTGGACAGCACTTTTGTTTTTACTTTGTCATTCTGGTGCCAGCTCAGCAGGTCATGTAAATGGCTCCCAGCAGACCAATTCCAGGTGCACTTTACTAAACGCAACTGCGGGAAATGGTCTGACCACCCAACAAAGAACCGCTGTGGAAAATGCAACCGTGGCCTTTTTCTTGCAATGCATATCATGTCATCCAAATAACCAGCGACTAATGGCACAGGTAAGAGAAAAGGGGTCGAAAGGGTTTCTTCTGTTTTTTACTATAGGAGATGCCTGTTCCTGCCTTCTTCAAAGGCATCTTACAGATTAAACTGAGTGATCATGAATCTTACCAATACGGACTTAGGTTCATAATATTGACTGTGATGTTTAAGGTCGCCATTTCTGATGTCTGTTTTGTTAAGTGATCATATTCTCCATGACATTACAATTGTGGAGCATCTTTTATTAGAATTTTATCACAGCAATTTTGCCAGATTTCTTGCATAAATTGCCTTGAAAAGTCAAAATTTTTGGAGCTTTCGGCATTTTCACACAAGTTTCTCCAAAGTCGATTAATATGGGCTGGGGCACAGAGGAGGCTTGACACCTCGTCTTGTCTAATTCATGATGGGCAGTGGTTTTATTTACAGCAGAAGTCTTACTCCAATCAGATACTGGAGTAAGGTTTGTAGTGAGGAACACGACACTTGTCAGACACTCCTGATTCATTAGGAGTAGTGATGGGGGCAGACTCTGGTACGCCCATTTTTATTTTTTTTTTTAGGAGGCGTCCACCTTATGACTCCTGCAACCCCCCTCATCAAGACCAGCAAGAAAATTAGTGGTCTTTATGAATGGGCCCTATGTGTCGTGTCTGGCCTCTGTTACTTCTACTTGTCGAAGTCGTGTGTCCCTACAAAGTCTCCTACTATCCAATCAGCACTGACTTGCAGGGACACACCCCCTAACTGGTAACACCCAGTTGTAAATGTATCCATAAATGTTTAGGAGGAATAACAGAAAAGCAGCATAAGGCTATGTTCACACAGGGCTTTTTTAGTATGTTTGTGATGCATAATTTAGCTGCAGAATTGCCTTGATTTTATGCAAATCCATGCTAATATACAGTCCCAGCAAAGTCTGAGATTTCTGAAATCTCATGCACACACAAATACCTGCAGATTTTTTCCTGACTTTTGTCAAATACCTGCGTTTTTGCTGCAGGATTCAAAGAATGAGCTTGTCAATTCTTTGCAGCATTTTTGCAACATTTTTCTCATTGATGCAACACATTTTGTAGAAAAACGCACCAAAAACACAGATCACTCAAAGAAGATTTCCTACCACATTATCAGGTTTTAGTCAGGAAAAATAAACTTGCCAAAAAAGCCCTTTGTGAACATAGCCTAATACAGATCTAAGACGTTATTTCATAATAAGACTACTGCTTCAGCCCGTCGTTCAGAGAGTCATTCCCAAAATCAGAAACATTTGCTTTTCACAACATTTGTATCTGCTGTTAGGATCACTGTAATAAATTGATCCTTTTACCACTCAACCCAAATTGGGGCCAGTTTGATGTACAGCATATAGCCCCATAGGTAGCGGATTGGTCATTATTTTACATTTTTGATGGTTAGTGCCTCCAGAGGTTTTGGGAAGTGCCTATCATGGTAAAATTCTAAGCAATCCTCAGTTCCCTTCAGCCGATCTTTTCTTTTTTTTTTTCCACGCCCCCACAGCCAACACACATAAGGGTGTTAGTAGATGGGGATACAGCGCTCCAGTCTAGTATGTTGGGTGGTCTGGAGATATGATTCTTGTGTTCGGTGCACAGAAGCTCCTGGACCAGGAAGCAAAAAGTTAATAAAATTAATTTCTAAACCATAAAGTCGATAAATCTCCAGCCAAACACCTGATGTAAGCAGAGCCTAGCGGCTTCTTTTTATAACCATAGCACATGGTGGCTATATGTGTTTATAATCGTGACTCAATAGAGGATCAAACATTCTACACTTTACCCTAGCGGCTTCATGCTTTATTAAAGGTGTGGTCAAGCATGATCATGGACAGCTAGAAACAACTTAACACCAGGTATTTCTGGTTTTTGGTTTTTACTTTACTTGAAAATCAATAAAATAATGCACACAGTCAAGTATCACACACAATACAGCTGCGTGTTTGTAACTAAACAGTGAAACCTTGGTTTACGAGAACAATCCGTTCTGGGCGTGTGCTTGTAAACAAAGTTACTCGTCTGGCAAAGCAAAATTTCCCATAGGAAATAATGAAAGCTCAGACAATTCGTTCCACAACTTGTTCAATGTCCCATCCTGGTCCCCTATTGTGCCATTCCACACACGTACGTACGCACACACACGCACACATATTATGCTCACCTTACCTTCCGTTCCATTGCCGGCCTCCTGGTTCTTGTAGCTCGCCGGTACAGGATGTGTATCGGGTAGCCATCATGATGACTGAGGAACTTCCTCTGCCCGAGCGCTGGCGTCAAAGACAGGAGCTTGTCTCTGATTGGCCAGCGCGCTGCCTTTGAGTAGCGGCTGACAGTGGAAGTTCCTCCATCGTCACGATACAATAACCATGAGGCCAGCGATGGAACAGACGGTAAGGTGAGCATAATGTGCGTGTTTGTGCAGACTGCAAGAGGGGGTCAGAGCATGGTTAAAGTATAGAACCGGAAGTGTGTGCGGTGAGTTTTTTGCTCGTACGGCAAAGCTTGCTCGTAAACTGAGTTACAAATTTTTAGCAAGCTTTGCTCGTATAGCGAAATACTCGCAAACCGGGTTACTCGTAAACCGAGGTTCCACTGTGTTCGTTATTGACTTTGTCTGGACCACAGCTCTAATCACCTGAATTACCAGTTTCATAGATTTTTGTGTGGCGGTCTGTTCAGGTTATTTGAGCCATGGTCCAGCCATAATATACTGCCGCCATCATACAGAGTAATACCCCTATATTTTGATCTACACTTCCTCGAAGTTTGTGTAAGGGCTCAGTCAGACATCCATTTTTTTTTTTTCTACACGTTCTGTCTGTGGTTTTCACAGATATAACACATACCCGTTATAGTCTATGGGACATGTTCATAATTTTTATTGCAAACAGTGTGTCTGCACAAGAAAATCATTGTGGCATGTTTGTAATCAATGTTATGGATCAGAATTCCGAATACCAGTCTGCGATAAATCATAAGCCGCACGCGGATGCCATCTGTGTGCTGTGCGTGATTACACTGCAATGAATAGGCGCCACCTTGTAATTAATTTTCCTTACATTAAAATTACTGATGGAACCCTGCTGGTAAAAACTGACATTTGGACCGAAAACGCTGCTGAAAATCTGATTCAAAACTCTCTGAAAAATCTCTGCTGTATGAATGAGGGCTTAGAATCACAAAGTAGCTGACGGGTGAGCACATATGGTGGAACAGAACCTTAAAGGGCACCAACCAGCAGGATTTTCATATATTAAGTAAAGACAGTGCTATACGCTGAATGTAAGCAGAGCTTTTGTTCTGAGATTGGATGTTTTATTTTAGAGATATGTGCAAGTAAAGTTACAGCAATGCACTGCTATTTGATTGACAGGTGCAATAGGGAGGGGATATGTGGGTCAGGTCTTGCTATCTATTCCTGCCCCTGTCTGTTTACCTGCTCTGGAATTTACATATATGACGGCAACGGGGAGGGAGGCCAGGAAGCAGACAGGGGCGGGAATAAATAGCAAGACCCAGCCCACATATTCCCTTCCGGCTGCACCTGTCAGTCAAATAGCTGTACATTTCTGTAACTTTTCTTGCACATATTTCTGAAATAAAACCTCCAATCTCAGAACAAAAGCTATGCTTACATTCAGCATCCTAGCACCAGTATAGCACTGGCTTTACTTTATATATGAAAATACTGATGGTTGGTTCCCTTTAAATAGTAACTAAATTTTAATTTCTATTGTATGAAATAATTTTGTCTAGCATAGAAAGTTATCAAGCTTTGCAAATCACTTTGTCTTCAATAGGGAGATTTGTCTTCATTCCTGGTAAATGCATGGAAGTGTCTTCTGAACACTTCTGGAGTACAGATGGTGGCAGTAAAATGGTCCGCACCGGTCTCCTCCCTTTTGCGTTCTGCTTGTCAGCGCAATCTGCAGCTGCTTGTCCCGGAGGTGCAGAGCTCAGCCAGCGCTCCTGTCACATTGGATGCAGCTGTCACATTGGAAGCTGGCTGAGCGCTGCACATCTTCTGTCAATGTGCTGCAGGAGCTTGTTCTGATTAGCCAAATACTCAGAGGACACATGTGCTGACCCCATCACTGCCATCATCTGTACTCCCAATAAGTACACTGTATCAATTCCAATGAAGGCAGGATATAGACTGGAAACACAGGGGTTTGGACATCATTACATGCACATTTTTTCTATAGAATCGAAGTTTCATGCTGAACAACGTCATTAGAAAAAAAAATAAATAAATGGTTAATTTTGTTACTAAAAGTGTTTAGGATTAGAAAAAACTTGGCTGCATACTTCCAAAAAATGACACCGCACCTGTCCATAGGTTGCTTGGTAGAGCGCCTCGGCTGTGATGAAGGGTATGTGGTTTGGCTGCAATGCCAGACACAATCTGTAGTCAGGTGAGGTGCTATTTTTAGGGGGGAAAAAACAGCCATTTTTCTTAATTTGTGCAATCCCTTTAATATTAAGAGGGGCAGTATAGGTTTGGTTACGCATCATTTCAAGACTGTACATTTGTCTTCCATAAATACTAACTCCTGACCAAATGGCATATTTAGACTTTTGTTTCCCTAAATTTTTTTAAAGGGAACCGGTCACCAGATATTCATAATACTTAATGGTCGGTGCGGAGCAGACTGGTCGGATGGGGGTCTCTGTTCTCCGGGTCCCGTGCCTCCTCTTTTGGCCATCTTTGTCCTCCTTCTGAAGCTAGTGTAGATGACGTGTTGTATGTCAAATACACTAGCCGACATTGGGGTCCTGCGCAGGCGCACCACAATACTTTGATCTGCCCTGCTTAGGTGACAGGTTCCCTTTAAACAGTTTTCAACAACTGCCAGAAATTATCTCATCATTCATCATCTGCGACTGAAGAGTAATCTAAGGCTAAGTTCACATTTCCGTTGATTTGTATCAGTCACATGCGTCGCTTGACGCATGTGACTGATGCGCTGTTCAACGCTGTACAACGGATGACAAAGAACAGAATTCTTTGTCGGATTCCGTTGTGTGCGGGGGGCGGAGTTCGGGGGCAGAGCCGAGCGGGGGGCGGGGCCAGGCGCTGAGGATGTCAGTGGAAGTGCTGCGGTCTGCATGGCTGGGGACAGGTGAGTGTATCTGTGAGTGAGTGAGTGTGTGTATGTGCATGTATGTATGTATGTATGTATGTGTGTGCACATGCAAAGTGCGGGAGGGGGCGGAGCCGAGCGGGGGGCGGGGCCAGGCGCTGAGGATGTCAGTGGCAGTGCTGCGGTCTGCATGGCTGGGGACAGGTGAGTGTATGTGTGAGTGAGTGTGTGTATGTGCATGTATGTATGTATGTATGTGTGTGTGTGTGCACATGCAAAGTGCGGGAGGGGGCGGAGCCGAGCAGGGGGCGGGGCCAGACGAGGGTGTCAGTGCTTGTCTGCATGGCTGGGGACAGGTGTGTGTGTGTGTGTACATACATGTGCGGAGTGCGGGAGGGGGCGGGGCCGAGCGGGGAAGTGTCGGCCTCCCTGCACACGTAACCAGCCTAAATATCGGGTAACAGCAAAGCACCCGATGTTTACCTTGGTTACCCGATATTTACCTTGGTTACGGGCCTACACCGCTTAGCGCTGGCTCCTTGCACCGTAACCAGGGTAAATATCGGGTAACCAACCAAAGCTGGTGACGTGTGCAGGGAGCCAGAGAGCATGCGCAGCGAAATCCGACGGATCTCGCTGCTCAAAAAACGTTACATGCTGCGTTCCTCTCGCCTGGCGGTCAGTCGTTCCACGACTGATCAGTCGGGCGGAGGGTGCAACGCAGCATCATCAGTCACAATCCGCTGCTCATACAAGTCTATGGGAGCAGCGGAATCCGCTAAACGGATTCCGCTGTTTACAAGAGCAGCGGATTGTGACTGATACATTTTAGCGGAAATGTGAACTTAGCCTAACCCGTATATTCTTTCCAGTAATCCCTCTCCTCTTGCGTTTTCAGGTTCTCTGCGAGCTGTTCCAATCTTCTCCACAGCGCTGCAATCTCCCTGCCTCTGGGAACATCTCCGGCTTCATCCGAAGACTTTTCCTGCAGTTGATGTTGGAAGATGAAAAAGTTACCATGTTCCTTCAGTCCCCCTGCCCTGTAAGTGTTCCTGAACCCCCTCTGAGTGCGCCTGGGATGTCTCTGGGTCGAGTCTTTTGGAAGTGATGTGCTTTTCTAGGCTTCCTCCTGTCTCCGCTTGTCTTTTGAAGTCGTGCTGCCAGTGTTTGTTTTGCCCCTCCAAGATGTGAGCTCTGTAAAATGTTTATCTGGATCTTCCTTCAGTGCTGTTTTGATTCTGTTGATGCTTTCTTGTGTTTCTCATATCAAAATCCAATACCTTGTTGCTTTTGCTTTTCCTATGGGGGCAATCCAGCCTAAATACACACACAGCCAAAAAAATCCTGTGACCCACAACCTCTTGCCAAAGACCCAAAAATGAGCGCTAGATAAAAAGCTTCACATCACTGGAACCTTATGGCAGATTAAAAAAGTAATTCAATACTCAGAGAGCAGCAGGAAAAAAAAATCAGGCCAAAAATTGTCACCTTATGACCTGGTGACAGGTAATCTAGAGGTGCTTTCAGTTTCCATTAGGGTCTGAAGCTGCTGCTTTCTACATGCCGATGGTCAATAGTGAACACTGTTTAATTAGTAAGTGAAGGATACTCCCTCTGTCACTCCATCGTCTGCCAACAGCGTGATCGTGGGGTGCTGATGGTTACTATGGTAACCAGGAGACTAACAAAGGCTTGCGTGTCTGGCATCAAAGCGAATAGGCCATGTATCTGGGCATGGACTGTAAGGTCACCTTTCAGTGCAGCGTTAATAGACTAGATAACGCTCTGCACTACATGAGTAGTAGTGTGTAATATTCACCTGATCAAGAGATCATGCGTTCCAAGTCCCCTTGTGAAAGTAAAAAAAATAAACAGTTTTTCAGACTAAAAATACTCCACCCCCCCTTTTCTAAAAATAAATAAATGCATAACTGTTAGAACTGATTCTGTAAGGCTATGTGCCCACGGGTCCTTGCTTCTGCGGATTTTGCCACGGAAAACCTGCAGATTTATCTGGATTTTCCAGATAAATCCACAGGTTTTACCATGTACAGACACTTCCCATGTTATCCTATGGGACATGGGGAGTGTCTGTGTCCATGCTGCGGTATGTGCGGGTGCGGAATATGCTGCGGATGTCCCGCAGCCGCACATAACTGCATGTAAATTATTCCTGCAGAATTACCTGCAAAAAATCCCGGCCCTCCACTATGGAGAATAGAGGCCGGGACGTCCGCAGGTCAATCGCATGAATATCCCCAGGTTTACCGCAGCTATTCCGCTGTACTACCGCAGCTAAAAAATAGCTGCGGATGCCGGCGGGCAGCTGCGGTGAACCTGCGGCCGTACCTGCGGATACAGCTCCCGTGGGCACATAGCCTAAAAATCGGGACAATATGGTGTCCAAAAAACATTTTTCTTTGTCGCTCCATTGGGAGACCCAGACAATCTGGTGTATAGCTTCTGCCTCCGGAGGCCACACAAAGTATTACACTTTAAAAAGTGTAACCCCTCCCCTCTGCCTATACACCCTCCCGTGCATCACGGGCCCATCAGTTTTTTGCTTTGTGTTGAAGGAGGCACACATGCACGCAAGCTCCACATTTTAGTCAGCAGCAGCTGCTGACTTTATCGGATGGAAGAAAAGAGGGCCCCTAACAGGGCCCCCGGCATGCTCCCTTCTCACCCCACTCTGGTCGGCGGTGCTGTTAAGGTTGAGGTACCCATTGTGGGTACAAAGGCTGGAGCCACATGCTGTTATCCTTCCCCATCCCTTAGGGGCTCTGGGAGAAGTGGGATACTAACCGGTCACCATGCAGCTGGGACCGGGCTCCCTCCGCAGCCCCTGGGGGAATCTGACGGACAGGAGATCGGGTATCATCAGGGACAGGCCCTGCTTCTATGAGGTACTCTGTGTCCCCTTGGGGACGGCGCATAGAGCGCCTGTGTAACAGACGCTGCAGCGGCTGCTGTGTGTTTTGACACCTCCAGCTCCACCGCCGGGACTACCGCGCCGACCGCGCTTGTTTGCCGGCCGGGTTACTAACTTTAGTCCCCGGCTTCTGCGGCCTAGTACCGCATACTCCCGCCCCCGGGCCTGCCAGTCAGGGGTAAGGGCGGGACGCTAGACTGGACGTCAGCGGTGAGGGCTGGAGCATACTAGGTATCCTCCCCCCTCACTGAGCACCGTGGGGCACCAGATTCCCGCACTTTGAGGCACGCCCACGGCTCCCTCCTCCTCTGAGAACGCTGGCAGCCATTGCTATCTGCACTTCTGCCGGTGGAGAACTTCAGACCGAGCTCCACAGGTCTGGGAGGCCCAGGCAGGGAATCTGGTGGACACACAACCGCTGAGGGCGGTCGGTAAGCCGCACCGTTTACCTGGTGCTGGCCCCCCCGGGTGCCGAAGAGTGTGTATATATATATATATATATATATATATATATATATATATATATATATATATATATATATATATCCATATATATATCCATATACTGTATACATTTGCTCTGTTCGGCCGCATTATTTGCTTATTTGTTTTTGGCCATATACCCTCACTGATTGCTCTAAGAGGAGACAACAGCATGTCGTCCGCAAAAAGCAAGGGTGCCAAGGCACAGGCTTATTTTGCAAGCTGTACCTCTTGTGCGGCTGTGCTACCTGCAGGTTCCACCTACCCTCATTGTGTGCAATGCTCGGCCCCTGTGACACTCACTCAGCCGGAGCCTCAGCCACGGGTGGGACCCCCGGCCCAGGTAGAACCACCGGCTACCACTGTCCAGGTGGCAGGGACAGAGTTTGCAGTGTTGGCTGACAAACTTTCTGAGTCACTTTCACAATCCATGGCTCAGTCTATGGATAGATGGTCTGCTAAGATACTAGAAGCTTTGCAGTCCAGACCTGTAACACAGCCCCCGGGCACTGTTGAATCATTGCCCCCAGGCCCCCCTCGGTCGGAGCAGCAAAGTGCTCCGGGGGTGACTTCTAGGTCCCACGGTGAGGACTCCGACACGGACCGCAGTCCCAGACCGGCTAAGCGGGCTCGCTGGGAGCTTCCCTCGACTTCTTCACACTGCTCAGGGTCTCAGCATGAGGACTCTCTGGCGGATGAAGCGGAGGTGGCAGATCAGGGCTCTGATCCTGACGCTGCTCTCAATCTTGATACACCTGAAGGGGACGCCATAGTAAATGACCTTATAGCGTCCATCAACCAGGTGCTAGAACTTTCTCCTCCACCCCCACCGATTGAGGAGTCAGCTTCTCAGCAGGAGAAATTCCAATTTAGGTTTCCCAAACGTATACGGAGTGCGTTTTTAGATCACTCCAACTTCAGAGATACAGTCCAGAAACACCGAGCATTTCCGGACAAGCGCTTTACTAAGCGCCTTAATGACACACGTTACCCCTTCCCCACTGACGTAGTTAAGGGTTGGGCTCAGTGTCCCAAGGTGGATCCTCCGGTCTCTAGACTGGCGGCTAGATCCATAGTAGCAGTGGCAGATGGTTCATCGCTCAAGGATGCCACTGACAGGCAAATAGAGCTCCTGATGAAATCCATCTATGAAGCCATGGGCGCGTCTTTTGCTCTGGCATTCGCAGCCGTATGGGCACTCCAAGCTATCTCAGCTTGTCTGTCTGAGATTAATGCAGTCACACGTGCCTCTACTCCGCAGGTTGTGTCTTTAACCTCTCAGGCGTCGGCTTTTTCGTCCTACGCCATGAACGCCGTCCTGGACTCTGCGGGCCGTTCAGCGGTAGCATCCGCCAATTCAGTGGAAGTTCGCAGGGCCATGTGGCTATGCGAATGGAAGGCAGACTCTGCTTCCAAGAAGTTCTTAACCGGTTTGCCATTTTCTGGCGACCGTCTGTTTGGCGAGCAATTGGATGAAATTATTAAACAATCCAAGGGAAAGGACTCGTCATTGCCCCAGTCCAAACCAAACAGACCTCAGCAACGGAGGATACAACCGAGGTTTCGGTCCTTTCGGCCCTCAGCCACGTCTCAATTCTCCACGTCCAACAGGCCACAGAAGGGCCAGAGGAACTCTGCTTCATGGAGGTCTAAGTCACGTCCTAAAAAGACCGCCGGAGGAACCGCCCCCAAGGCGGCCTCATGACTTTCGGCCTCCCCAGACCGCATCCTCGGTCGGTGGCAGGCTCTCCCGCTTTTGCGACGCCTGGTTGCCACATGTCCAAGACCGATGGGTGAGAGACATTCTGTCTCACGGTTACAGGATAGAGCTCAGCTCTCGTCCTCCGACTCGTTTCTTCAGAACATCTCCGCCCCCAGAGCGAACCGATGCTCTTTTTCAGGCGGTGAACACTCTGAAGGCAGAAGGAGTGGTGATTCCTGTTCCCCTTCAAGAATGTGGTCGCGGTTTTTACTCCAACTTGTTTGTGGTGCCAAAAAAGGACGGATCATTCCGTCCCGTTCTGGACCTCAAACTGCTCAACAGACACGTGAAAACCAGACGGTTCCGGATGGAATCTCTCCGCTCCGTCATCGCCTCGATGTCCCAAGGAGACTTCCTAGCATCAATCGACATCAGGGATGCTTATCTCCACGTGCCGATTGCACCAGAGCATCAACGCTTCCTGCGTTTCGCCATCGGAGACGAACACCTTCAGTTCGTGGCACTGCCTTCCGGCCTGGCGACAGCCCCACGGGTCTTCACCAAGGTCATGGCAGCAGTGGTGGCAGTCCTGCACTCTCAGGGACACTCGGTGATCCCTTACTTAGACGATCTTCTGGTCAAAGCACCCTCCCGGGTGGCATGCCAACACAGCCTGAACACTGCTCTGGAGACTCTCCAGAGGTTCGGGTGGATCATCAATTTCCCAAAGTCAAATTTGACACCGACCCAATCGCTAACTTACCTCGGGATGGAGTTTCATACTCTCTCAGCGATAGTGAAGCTCCCGCTGGACAAACAGCGTTCACTACAGACAGGGGTGCAATCTCTCCTTCGAGTCCAGTCTCACCCCTTGAGGCGGCTCATGCACTTCCTAGGGAAGATGGTGGCAGCAATGGAGGCAGTTCCATTTGCGCAGTTTCATCTGCGTCCACTCCAATGGGACATTCTCCGCAAATGGGACAGGAGGTCGACGTCCCTCGACAGGAACGTCTCCCTCTCTCGGGCAGCCAAAGCCTCTCTTCAGTGGTGGCTTCTTCCCACTTCCCTGTCGAAAGGGAAATCCTTCCTGCCCCCATCCTGGGCTGTGGTCACGACGGACGCGAGTCTGTCAGGGTGGGGAGCGGTCTTCCTCCACCACAGGGCCCAGGGAACCTGGACTCAGAGTCCTCCCTTCAGATCAATGTTCTGGAGATAAGGGCAGTGTATCTAGCCTTAAAGGCGTTCCAGCTGTGGCTGGAAGGCAGGCAGATCCGAATTCAGTCGGACAACGCCACGGCGGTGGCGTACATCAACCACCAAGGCGGCACACGCAGTCGTCAAGCCTTCCAAGAAGTTCGGCGGATTCTGCTGTGGGTGGAAGCCACAGCTTCCACCATCTCCGCAGTTCACATCCCGGGCGTAGAAAACTGGGAAGCAGACTTTCTCAGTCGCCAGGGCATGGACGCAGGGGAATGGTCTCTTCACCCGGACGTGTTTCAAGAGATCTGTTGCCGCTGGGGAACGCCAGACTTCGACCTAATGGCGTCCCGGCACAACAACAAGGTCCCGGCATTCATGGCACGGTCTCAAGATCACAGAGCTCTGGCGGCAGACGCATTAGTTCAGGATTGGTCGCAGTTTCGACTGCCCTATGTATTTCCCCCTCTGGCACTGCTGCCCAGAGTGTTACGCAAGATCAGGTCCGACTGCCGCCGCGCCATCCTCATCGCCCCAGACTGGCCGAGGAGGTCGTGGTACCCGGATCTGTGGCATCTCACGGTGGGTCAACCATGGGCACTTCCAGACCGACCAGACTTGCTGTCTCAAGGGCCTTTTTTCCATCTGAATTCTGCGGCCCTCAACCTGACTGTGTGGCCATTGAGTCCTGGATCCTAGCGTCTTCAGGGTTATCTCAAGAGGTCATTGCCACTATGAGACAGGCCAGGAAACCAACGTCCGCCAAGATCTACCACAGGACGTGGAGGATCTTCTTATCCTGGTGCTCTGATCAGGGTTTTACTCCCTGGCCGTTTGCATTGCCCACTTTTCTGTCTTTCCTTCAATCCGGATTAGACAAGGGTTTGTCTCTCGGCTCTCTCAAGGGACAGGTATCGGCGCTTTCCGTGTTTTTTCAAAAGCGTCTAGCTAGGCTTCCGCAGGTACGCACGTTCCTGCAGGGGGTTCGCCACATAGTACCGCCTTACAAGCGTCCGCTAGAACCCTGGGATCTTAACAGGGTGCTAACGGCTCTTCAGAAACCACCTTTCGAGCCGATGAGGGAGGTTTCTCTTTCACGCCTTTCGCAGAAGGTGGTCTTCCTAGTGGCAGTCACATCACTTCGGAGAGTGTCTGAGCTAGCAGCGCTGTCATGCAAAGCCCCCTTCCTGGTGTTTCACCAGGATAAGGTGGTTCTGCGTCCGGTCCCGGAGTTTCTCCCGAAGGTGGTATCCCCTTTTCATCTCAATCAGGATATCTCCTTACCTTCTTTTTGTCCCAATCCAGTTCACCAATGTGAAAAGGATTTGCACTTGTTAGATCTCGTGAGAGCTCTCCGGCTCTACATTTCTCGTACGGCGCCCCTGCGCCGTTCTGATGCGCTCTTTGTCCTTGTCGCTGGCCAGCGTAAAGGGTCGCAGGCTTCCAAGTCAACCTTTGCTCGGTGGATCAAGGAACAGATTCTTGAGGCCTACCGTTCTTCTGGGCTTCCGGTTCCTTCAGGGCTGAAAGCCCATTCTACCAGAGCCGTGGGTGCGTCCTGGGCATTGCGGCACCAAGCTACGGCTCAGCAGGTGTGTCAGGCGGCTACCTGGTCGAGTCTGCACACTTTCACGAAACACTATCAGGTGCATGCCTATGCTTCGGCAGATGCCAGCCTAGGTAGGCGAGTCCTTCAGGCGGCAGTTGCCCACCTGTAGGAGGGGGCCGTTTTACGGCTCTTTTTATCGAGGTATTCTTTTACCCACCCAGGGACTGCTTTTGGACGTCCCAATTGTCTGGGTCTCCCAATGGAGCGACAAAGAAGGGAATTTTGTTTACTTACCGTAAATTCCTTTTCTTCTAGCTCCTATTGGGAGACCCAGCACCCGCCCCTGTTCCCTTCGGGCTGTTGTTCTTTTGTGTACACATGTTGTTCATGTTGAATTGTTCTTTGGTTCATGGTTTAGTTCTCCGAACATCCTTCGGATTGAGTTTACCTTAGACCAATTTATAAGTTTCCTCCTTCCTGCTTTGGCACCAAAACTGATGGGCCCGTGATGCACGGGAGGGTGTATAGGCAGAGGGGAGGGGTTACACTTTTTAAAGTGTAATACTTTGTGTGGCCTCCGGAGGCAGAAGCTATACACCCGATTGTCTGGGTCTCCCAATAGGAGCTAGAAGAAAAGGAATTTACGGTAAGTAAACAAAATTCCCTTCTTTGGGACAAAATTGTAAATCTCTTTAATCATATCGACCCATACTGTAAAAATAGATCATTACACTGGGGAACGCAATTTTTTAGGAGTTAGGTCAGACAACTGTTCTTAATTAATTTTTGGATGCTGAATCCAGAAATCTCAGTTTTTCTCTATCACGTCAAGTTTTTGAACTATAGGATTTTTGTCTTCTCAAAAATATGTAAACTACTGTACCTAAAAAGTGTTTTGTTTTGTTTTTAAATAGTACAAATATGAACAAAAAATGAAATAGAAATAGGCATGACAAATGTTTTTTAACACTATCATGTTTTTTACAAAGGATGTGTGTGTGTGTATGTATATGTATATGTGTATATGTATATATATATATATATATAGATATATATATATATATATATCTATATATATATATATATATATATATAATTATGCAATATGCAAGTATTTAAGGTAAAAATGTACATTTATAGCTTTTTCTGGAGTGTTTAACTTGAGGACAATCACGTTTGATGCTCCAGCAATAGTCAGCCATCATATGTACATCCCATCTACCCTGGTAACAGTCTTCCATAACCTTCAAATCTTGGTGAAATCGTTCTTGCTCATCGCGAACAGCACCAAGATTTTCCGGAAAGTTGGCAAGATGGCAATGCAGAAAATGTAGTTTAATACTCATGTTGCAACCAAGCGCTTTGTAGCTCTCCAATAGTTTCTGAACAATTTCTTTGTAATTACTTGCATGTGTATTTCCAAGAAAGTTCTTGACGACGTCTTTGAATAATAACCAAGCATTCTTCTCAACATCTGACATAGTCCCGGTGAAATGTTCATCTTTGATGAGCTGTCGAATTTGTGGACCATCAAACACACCAGCCTTGATTTTTTTCAATGGACAGTCCAGGAAGTGCCAACATGATGTACTTAAAACAGTCGCTGTCAGTAGGCAATGCTTTTACAAATTGCTTCATGAGACCTAGTTTTATGTGCAGAGGTGGGAATAGTATATTCTTCCTGTCAACAAGTGGCTGATGTAGAATGTTAGGTTCTCCAGGTTTAAGACCAGATCTTGGAGGCCAATTCGACTCAACCCAATGCTTTTCTCGAGCTCTGCTATCCCACATACAGAGAAAGCAGGGATACTTTGTGTACCCACGTTGCTGACCAAGAAGGAAGCAAACCATTTTAAGGTCAACACAGATGATCCAATTGTGTTTGTCATAGTTCAATAACTCTCTTTACATCTCCATGTTCTTCACGAAGAGAGACAGAATGCCCAATAGGGACTGCACCAAATAAATTGCCATTGTGTAGAAGGACACACTTAAGACTCCGCTTTGAGCTATCAATAAACAGTCGCCATTCATTTGGATTGTACATTGAAAGCCCTAATTCTTGTAGTAAACCAGGAATATTATGGCAAAACACAAAACCGCTGTCACACCGAAAGTACTGCAAAAATGTACTTTCTCTAGTACGAAAGTATGATACCTTCGCTCCTTGTTCAAGTAACTGTTTCTCATTCAGCCTTGATGCTAGTAATTCTGAAGCTTTTTTTGATAAGCCCAATTCACGTGCTAAATCATTTAACTCGTGCTGATCAAATCCCTTACGAACTGAATCCTTGTGAATTTCAAATTCTGCGTCATTGCTGTCACTGTGTTCGTCAACATCACTCAGAACTTCTAGAGATGGTAGCTGTTGGAAAACTGGCACTGGAATTTCAGCTGAATGAGGCATTGGTCTGATAGCTGACGGTAGATTTGGATATTCTATTTTACTTTTATTTTTCCTGTTAAATCCTGATGTTTTCACTAAACAGAAGTAACAGTCTGTGGAATTACTTTGTTGCTCTCTCCACACCATGGGGATTCCAAATGCCAACTTTTCACGTGTTCCTTTGGTCCACACCCGTAAACTCTCGACACACTGCTTGCACACTATGTGAGGGGCCCATGGCTTATCTTGATCACCGAGTTTTACTTTAAAATATGCAAAATATGCTTGTTTGACAAATGCACTGATGTTTGCCCTTTGAACTGGAATGGTGAAAACACCACCAATATAGCAGAAGGAGTCAGGGTTGTTTAGGCATTTACGACGAGAGGAAGAAGGAGCAGACATGATCTGAAACAAAGGAAATCTGTACATAAGTAAATAAAACACTGAGATGGAAAGTTACAAGCTTTGAAAACTAACAAAGAAAAAAATCATAAAAGATATATAAATTACAACTAAGTGCCCAATGTAAAGAGAAAAGCTATCACAAATCCTATTTATTCCTACTATGATACATTTTTTGTGTAAAGATATTGATAATTATGACGTATTGGGAGCTGCACACAACTCTCACCACACTCAGTTGTGACTACTCTTACAAGTTGCCACGTAGCTCTATGAGTCGAATTGTACTCAGATAAGTCTTATTACAGAAATCAGTGCAATTGTGCTTCTATGGCAGGTAAGTTCAGGAGGAAAAACTTGACGTGATAGAAAAAAACTGACTACATTTTTTGGAATCCGCATGCCAGTTTTAGTATAAATCAGCTCAAAAACCTAACTCAACAGAATTTTTTTTTCAAATTGTTCCCCAGTGTTATTTATCCTGCACAGAGAATACAGGGAAAAAATACAAGAAAGCAATGCAATAGATACATGCTCACCCCCCTACAAAAGTATATTGAATAGGAAGGGATCAAGAAGTCAGATGTACCTAAAAATGGTATCTTTGAAAGCTAAGGCTTGTCCATGGGGGAAAAGAAAACACCCTTGCTTTACTCTGGCTACAAGAAAATGAATGTATGGGTCTCAGAAAATGGTGACCAAAAAAATCAAAACGTATAAACAAAACAAACAAACCCCTACTAAATTAATTCGGTATTCTCATTTACGTATTGACCCGCAGAACAAAATAGTATGTTAATTATACTGAATGGTGAGCAGCATTCATCAAAATCCAGAAATTTGTTTTATCTCCCAAATAGTGTAACAAAATGATCAGTCCTATATGCCTGACAATGATAGCTGTGAAAACCACATCAAACACAAAATAAGTCCTCAAATTCCTCCATAAAAACTTGTTACACCTAGCATTCTCTCAATATGGCAACAGAAAAACATTGGTTTTCAGACTATTCTATAGAAGCCATAAAACAATATACATTTGGACATGTTTTCTTTGTGAAGCAAGTGAAGTGTGTAAAAAGGTCAAACAGCAGAATTTTTCTTATTGTAAAGAGTTAATAAAAGTTGGCATTAGAATATATGTACCCCCAAAATGGTGCCACTAACAAACCCAGCTCATCCCTCAAAATAGGAATCCTTCAAAGCTACAACTGCAAATAAATAAAAAAAAAAGTTATGGCTCCTGGTATGTAACCAGAGAAAAAAGTGTTGACATTGTGGCAAGCTGGGCCTGGCTCTTAGGGGGTTAACACCAGTTTTCAATGTCATTTTCTATATTGATCGAGTAGAAAATGGAATATTCTGAAATGGCATGCTGTTTAAGCAGTCCCCTTCCATCATCCATGGTCTCCACCAGTCTCGGTTTGCTGAGCGGTAGCAGTGGTATGACACCTCAACACTTGAGCGTTGCAGGCTGTCTTGATGATGTGTTAATACCCCTGCAGTAAGTGATTGACAGCAGCCATCACATACTTAATTGCTGGAAACAGTTAACCGTAACCAGTGGGCATGCAGGGAAGCATTGGCACAAGAATATTAAGCAGTTGGTAATGTAAGCAATAGGGATGATCGAATACCTCAAATATTCGGCTTTGCAAATATTTTCCGAATTGGTCGCCACTATTCGACTATTCGCGAATATTCGATGCACAATGTAAGTTTATGAGAAACCCAAATAACAATTATTCGGAACTATTCGGGCTTTCCATAGACTTACATTGCGCATCGAATATTTGCATAGCGATGACCTATTCAGAAAATATTCGCAAAGCCGTATATTTGAGGTATTCGATCATCCTTAGTAAGCAATACTCACTTTTGGTTAGGATGACCAATGCAAGCTTTTTCTAGAAAAAAAAATAAAATAACTTCTTTTAATGCTTGTCTGGTACCATGAAAAAAAGCACTATTTGTGGAATCACATTGACCCCATGGTACCAGGCAAGGGTTAAGTACTATACTGTCCAGCAGATGGCAGCAGACACCTGAGATTTGGTTATAATAGCTTTGCTTGCCTAAGAGTGAACCCAGTCCGCACTCCACACATGAGCTTTACTCAGTTTCTGGATTTCTACTAAATGTGTATGACTAAAAATGTGTTCCAAGCATCTGGCTTTATTGTGGTTTATGAAGGAATATCAGTAATGATGTTCTATTTCAATTTCAGCTGTACAAAGGCAGAATCAATGCTACAAGTCACATCATCCAGCACCCCATGTACGGAGCAGGACACAAGTTCCGCACGCTGCACCTGCCGATCTCTACCACATTGGCAGAGCTTCTAGACCGGGTGTCAGGTAAGAGACGGTCACTGGTCCACTTTCTGGTCTTTGTAGCATCATGTATTCTAAGAAAAAGGCTGGTTTAACACATCCATGAAATATGGACCGCGCTTGGAAGTCAGGATACGGCCCAACACTTGTGACCTGGGCTACCTGCCTCATATAGGCCTATGTTGCATGTATTTGAAGTATGGAGTCCGGGCAGGACGTCTGTTCCGAGTAAAGTCCACGTTTGAGTTGTGAAGCAGCCTTAATCTTGGTGGCCATACAGGGGTGCCCTGTAGCTGCTACTGATGTAAGTGTGTGTGTAGTAAGATCAAGTAACAATAAAATTTTATTCCACAGCACTTTACAATTAAGGCACCACTTCAGTGGATTTTTTTCAGTGCTGGAGTGGCTCTTTAAATATAAGTCCCATGTCATATACTAACCTTCTGACGGCTACAGCACCGTTCCAATCACACTGCACCATCTTGTGCTTGTAACTAATGACTTCACGGACGTCAAAAGTTGCGTCACAAGATCTCCATGCATCTCTACGAGAGCCAGAACGAGGTTATCATAGCGTTGGATTAAGTTGTGACCTCCGGCGTGCTCCATCAAACACTAGATCTAATGGCAGGTAACATCACAGGAGTCCAACCAAAGCGACGATGGAAAAAGATGAAGACGCCAGAAAGTTAATATAAGACGGGGGGGCAGTGGACTTTACATTTAAAGCATCACTCCAGCTCTGGAATAAAAAAAAAAATCCGCTAGAGTGGTGCTCTAAGCAGGGGCACGTTCAGGCAATAAAGATAATACAAAGTAACTCACAGTTCATCAGCTACAGGAGCAGTGAGGGCTGTGCTGGCAAGCTTACAGTCTATAAGGAAATATGGGACACAATAAGTTAAAAAGTGCTTGTCATGTATGGTCCAGCCATCATTTTAATAGGGTTTTTCAAATAAGCGACGATCCGGTCATCAGCCAGTATCTGCGTGCAGTTACGAAGTGTTATTGTGTGCATGGATGATGTGGACACACATGAAGGAGGGAGCAGATTCTGATTGAAATTCCTTCCTCTACTAACCTACCTGTACCAGGTATTGCAATTTCCTTGGGTTGTTTATCCATAACTTCCAAGCAACACGCTCGCGGGCTTGGGGTCATATTTTACACACAACTTTCCTTTATTTCCTATATCATATCTCTCTCACTCATGTTACATGCATCTTAAAAACATCTTCAGAATCCGACCTTTTCTCACCTTTGTAACTGCACAAACTCTTACTATTACTCTTTCTCATCCGGACTACTGCAACTCTCTACTGATCGGTCACCCTCTAACCATAAAACCATACTTCCTCCTCTCCAGGCCATCTTGTATGGGGCAACCAGGATCATATTTTTGTCCTTCCACTTCACCGATGACTCCATCTTTTGCCAGTCATTGTCCTAATTACCCATTTGATACAGAATAAAATACAAAACTTCTCTCACCCGCAAAGCTTTCCACAGTTTTGCACCACCCTATATCTCCTCCACCATATCTATCACCCTATTAGTGCTCTCTGTTCTGCAACTGATCTAAGACTAACTTTTTCTCTAATTGTCACCTCGCACCTTCATCTCCAATACTTCTCTCGTGCTGCCCCAGATTTCTGGAATGCTCTACCCCATATGATCAGGAATGTGTTACTAGACTGTGTGCTATTGTTTTCTTAGAGTGAGTATTTTACAACCAGGAGGTTATCACTGCCAGACTAGGTCTCAACATCCGTTCACAGTTGGCTGTCAGTCAGTGCCAGGATGTGGTTACAGTTTCCGCTCACTGTATACTTCAGAGGTGACTAAAACTGTGCTGGTCACACCTCTGTGAAAGCACCAGGCTTCTAGGAGTAATAAGTGTAATTTACTCCTTTTAGCAGTCCTCTCAGTCTTAGCTGGGCAGCTTTAGAATACCATTAATCTTCGGATTAACCCTGCGGGTTAATCATGTTTTTTTACATGACAGGTTTCGTTTGCTTCATTCGAAGTTAATTAAATTTTTGGGCATTAGCTCCCCCTTGTGGTGGCTGCAGGAAACCAGAATTTTATTTATTGTATGATTACAGTATACAGAGGACTTGTAGCTTTGTATCAGGAGAAAATGATATCTGTATGTTGTAAAGTAATTAGCACTGTTGAGCCTATTAGAATATTCTCTCATCGTGGAGCATTACTTGAAGTTTGAATACATGAGATGAGCGGCTCCAGACTGCACTGATCTGTATCATGTCTCGTAATGTACGTGTCCCCTGCTTCTATCAGTCTGTAGAGCAGGAGAGTTAATTCATCTGGTGATTATTTATCATGTCATTCCTGTCTTACAATGGACAGGGAAATGGATGGAAGTCAAGTGTTTTGCATTTGTTATTTCATTATACAAGAAATGGCCATACATTCAGTAATAGCTGCATTTACCCTCTGAGTCATGTCCATGAAAATGTCACCGATAAAACTGACTGCCGCTTCACGACAGAAAATGTCTGTACAGAAAAGTGTGATTATGGACGCCAAATATACGGATTTTTAAAATGTTCCCAAAAGTCAAGGACGGTAGGGGCACAGATGGCCATGATTCTTGCATTCACAAAACTCTCTCCTTTTTAAGACCTTGAATAAGTGAATTGTATTTTAATCGCAGAATGTCAAGGCCCGGTATTTAGTATATTAGCCCTGTGCATCCACTGGTGACCAGACCTATAGTGAGACCCAATTTACCTTCACGCCATAGACCTTACTGTAGATGTGAGTTGGCTTTATTTCGTCAATCGTTTAAAGGTTCTTTGTGTCCTGCGGCTTTCCTACCATCTGATAAAGCGGAAACTGGACATGAGACCAGCTGACCATGGTGGTCGTATGTCCTATCCCTTATCACTTCCAGTACTTGCTGTCGCAAAGTTCTATCCATGTTACATGTAGAAGGCTTTGGTCCCATAGCATTTAGGCTGTGTCCGCAGTTTGCGTCGTCCTAGTTGCAGTTCTAAACGCATTCTCTGGCAGAAATTGCTTTTGCCAATGTTGCTTTCTTTGTCGCTCCATTGGGAGACCCAGACAATTGGGGTGTATAGCTACTGCCTCCGGAGGCCACAAAAAGTATTACACTTAAAAGTGTAAACCCCTCCCCACTGCTATACACCCTCCCGTGCATCACGGGCTCCTCAGTTTTTAAGCTTTGTGCGAAGGAGGCACACATGCACGCATAGCGCCACAACTTAGTCAGCAGCAGCTGCTGACTATTTCGGATGGAAGAAAAGTGGGCCCATATAGGGCCCCCAGCATGCTCCCTTCTCACCCCACTCTGGTCGGCGGTGTTGTTAAGGTTGAGGTGCCCATTGCGGGTACATAGGCAGGAGCCAACATGCTGTTTTCCTTCCCCATCCCTGCAGGGCTCTGGGTGAAGTGGGATCCATAATCGGTCTCCAGACACTGGGACCGTGCTCCCTCCGCAGCCCCTGGGAATCTGCTGGACAGGAGCTGGGTATCATCAGGGACATGGCCCTGCTACTGTGAGGTACTCTGTGTCCCCTTGGGGACGGCGCATGGAGCGCTTGTGTCATACACGCTGCAGCACTGCTGGGCGTGTTAGTGCGCCGGGACTACCGCGCTGACCGCGCTTGTTGCCGGCCGCGCTTATACTCTAGTCCCCGGCTTCTGCGGCCTAGTACCGCATATTCCAGGTGCTCTGTGTCCCCGTTGGGAAGGCGCATAAAGCACCTTGGGCCCAGACGCTGCAGCAACTGCGGCGTGCGTGTGGGTCCGGGACTACCGCGCCGACCGTGCACTGTCGGCCGGCCGCGATTTCAACTTTAATCCCCGGCTTTTGCGGCCTAGTATGGGATTCTCCCGCCCCCAGACCTGCCAGTCAGGGAAAAGGGCGGGACGGTCGGTATGACGCCGACAGTGAGGGCTGTAGTACATTGAGCTGTCCTCCGCCCCCCTCACTACACACGCTGAGGCACCGGATTCCCGCACTTTTTTGTGACTACGCCCACGCCTCCCTCCTCCTCATGAGGGAGACCCGGGGCAGAGAATCTGGTGGCTACAAGCCACATCCGCAGCCCCTGCCGGACAGGAAACGGAGTATCGTCAGGGACACCCTGCAGCTACAGGTACTCTGTGTCCCCGTTGGCACGGTGCATGAAGCACCTTGGCCTCAGACGCAGCTGCGACTGCGGTGTGCATTTTTTGTCCGGGACTACCGCGCCGACCGTGCCTGTTTGCCGGCCGTGGTTTTTACTTTAGTCCCCGGCTTTTGCGGCCTAGTGTGTTAAACTCCCGCCCCTGAGCCTGCCAGTCAGGGAGAAGGGCGGGATGGTCGGTATGTTGCCGACAGTGAGGGCTGGAGCACACCTCGCTGTCCTCCGCCCCCCCTCACTGATCACTATAGACCACCGGATTCCCGCAGACAGAGCCCTGCATCATAACGTAGAGAGGGCTGGAGCATACATTGCTATCCTCCTTCCCCCTCACTGAGCACTGGGGGGCACCAGTTTTTCAAAGGTGGTCTTCCTAGGGTGTTGTCCCCCCCTTGGTGCCGCAGTGTGTATATATATATATATGTGTATATATATATATATGTATGTGTGTTTATTTATGATTTCACTGTTCGGCAGCATTATTTGTTTTTGGCTGTATACCCTCACTGATTACTCTATTTTAACCTCTTGTGCGCCTATATTACGGGCACTGCACAGATGACAGCGACAGAGTTTGCTTGATGAAAACTTCGCCGGCGTTCCCTGTCCAGGCGGCAGGGACAGAGTTACAGCTTTGCTGAGAAACTCTCTGGGTCATTTTCACTATCCATGTCTCAGGCTATGGACAAATGGTCGACTAAGAGACTAGGAGTTTGCAGTCCAGACCGGCCCCTTACACGTTTCCAGGCGGTGAACACTCCGAAGGCAGGAGGAGTTGCGATCCTCGTTCCCCTTCAAGAACGTAGTCGCGGCTTTTTACTCCAGCTTGTTCGTGGTACCAGATAGGACGGATCACCCCGCCCCGTTCTGGACTTCACACTGCTCAACGGACAGAGAACCTGACGGTTCCGGATGGAATCTCTCCGCTTGCCATCGCCTTTGATGGCCCAAGGAGGCTTCCTAGCATCAATCGACATCAGGGATGCTTATCTCCACGTGCCGATTGTATCAGGATATCAGCACTTCCTGCGCTTCGACATAGGGAACGAACACCTTCAGTTCGTGGCACTAACTTTCGGCCTGGTGACAGCCCTACGGGCCTTCACCAAGGTCATGACAACTGTGGTAGCGGTCCTACTCTCTCAGGCAATCTGCTGGTCAAGGCCCCCTCTCGGGTGGCATGCCAGCACAGCCTGAACATGGCTCCAGAGACTCTCCAGAGATTCGGGTGGTTCATCAATTTTTCCTAAAGTCAAAATTGACACCGGCCCAATCACTGACATATCTCGGCAAGGAGTTTCATACTCTCTCAGCGATAGTGAAGCTTCCGCTGGACAAACAGCGTTCACTACAGACAGGGGTGCAATCGGTCCTTCGAGCCCAGTCACACCCTTTGAGGCGCCTCATGCACTTCCTAGAGAAGTTGGTGGCAGCAATAGAGGCAGCTCCGTTTGCGCTGATTCATCTGCGCCCACTTTAATGGGACTTTCTCCGCAAATGGGACAGCAAATCGACGTCCCTCGACAAGGACGTTGCTCCTTCTCGGGCAGCCATGGCCTCCCTTCAGTGGTGGCTTCTTCCCACTCTTGTCAAAGGGAAAAGTCCTTCCTGCCCACATCCTGGCCTGTGGTCACGGCGGACGCGAGTCTGTCAGGGAGTCTTCCTCCGCCCCAGGGCTCAGGGTACATGGACTCAGCAGAGTCTTCCCTCCAGATCAATGTTCTGGAGATAAGGGCAGTGTTCTAGCCCTAAAAGCGTTCCAGCCATGGCTGGAAGGCAGGCAGATCCGAATTCAGTCGGACAACGCCAAGGCGGTGGCATACATCAACCACCAAGGCGGCACAAGCAGTCGGCAAGCCTTCCAGCAAGTCCGGCGGATTCTGCTGTGGGTGGAAGCCACAGCCTCCACCATCTCCGCAGTTCACATCCCGGGCGTAGAAAACTGGGAAGCAGACTTTCTCAGTCGCCAGGGCATGGACGCAGGGGAATGGTCTCTTCGACCGGACGTGTTTCAAGAGATTTGTTGCCGCTGGGGGAAGCCGGACGTCGACCTATTGGCGTCCCGGCACAACAACAAAGTCACGGCATTCATGGCACGTTCTCAAGATCACAAAGCTCTGGCGGCAGACGCATTAGTGCAGGATTGGTCGCAGTTTCCCTGCCTCACGTATTCCTCCTCTGGCACCGCTGCCCAGAGTGTTACGCAGGATCAGATCCGACAGCCACCGCGCCATCCTCGTCGCTCCAGACTGGCCGAGGAGGTCGTGATACCCGGATCTGTGGCATCTCACGGTAGGCCAATCGTGGACACTACTAGACCGGCCAGACTTGCTGTCTCAAGGGCCGTTTTTTCCATCTGAATTCGGCGGCCCTCAACCTGACTGCGTGGCCATTGTGTCCCGGATCCTAGCGTCTTCAGGGTTATCTCAAGAGGTCATTGCCACTATGAGACATGCCAGGAAACCAACGTCCGCCAAGATCTACCACAGGACGTGGAAGATCTTCTTATCCTGGTGCTCTGATCAGAGTTTTACTCTCTGGCCATTCGCCTTGCCCACTTTCTGTCCTTCCTTCAATCCGGAATGGAAAAGGGGGTTGTCTCTCGGTTCCCTTAAGGGACAAGTTTCGGCGCTTTGTGTTTTTTTCAAAAGCGTCTAGCCAAACTCCCTCAGGTACGCACGTTCCTGCAGGGGGTTTGCCACATAGTCCCTCCTTACAAGCGTCGGCTAGAACCCTGGGATCGGAACAGGGTGATACCGGCTCTTCAGAAACCACCCTTCGAGCCAATGACGGATATTCTCTTTCACGCCTTTCGCAGAAGGTGGTCTTCCTAGTGCAGTCACGTCACTCCGCAGAGTGTCTGACATAGCAGCACTGTCATGCAAGTCCCCCTTCCTGGTGTTTCACCAGGACAAGCTGGTTCTGCGCTCGGTTCTGGAATTTCTCCCGAAGGTGGTATCCTCTGTTCATCTCAATCAGGATACCTTCTTACCTTCCTTTTGTTCTCATCCGGTTCACCAACGTGAAAAGGATTTGCACTTGTTAGGCTGGTGAGAGCACTCAGACTCTACATTTCTCGTAAGGCGCTCTTGCGCCGCTCGGATGCGCTCTTTGTCCTTGTCGCTGGCCAGAGTAAAGGGTCGCAAGCTCCCAAGTCAACTTGGCTCGGTGGATCAAGGAACCAATTCTTGAAGCCTACCGTTCTGCTGGGCTTCCGGTTCCTTCAAGGCTGAAGGCCCATTCTCCCAGAGCCGTGGGTGCGTCCTGGGCGTTGCTGCACCAGGCTACGGCTCAGCAGGTGTGTCAGGCGACTACCTGGTTGAGTCTGCACGCTTTCACGGAGCACTATCTAGTGCATACCTACGCTCGGCAGATGCCAGCTTAGGTAGGCGAGTCCTTCAGGCGGCGGTTGCCCACCTGTAGGAAGGGGCCGTTTTACGGCTCTTTTACCGAGGTATTCTTTTACCCACCCAGGGACTGCTTTTGGACGTCCCAATTGTCTGGGTCTCCCAATGGAGCGACAAAGAAGAAGGGAATTTTGTTTACTTACCGTAAATTCCTTTTCTTCTAGCTCCAATTGGGAGACCCAGCACCCGCCCCTGTTCCCTTCGGGCTGTTTGTTCTTTTGTGTACACATGTTGTTCAGATTGAACTGTTCTTGGTCATGGTTTCAGTTCTCCGAACATCCTTCGGATTGAATTTACCTTAGACCAATTTATAAGTTTCCTCCTTCCTGCTTTTGCACCAAAACTGAGGAGCCCGTGATGCACGGGAGGGTGTATAGCAGAGGGGAGGGGTTTACACTTTTAAGTGTAATACTTTGTGTGGCCTCCGGAGGCAGTAGCTATACACCCCAATTGTCTGCGTCTCCCAATTGGAGCTAGAAGAAAAGGAATTTACGGTACGTAAACAAAATTCCCTTCTTTGACAACAAAATCACGGTAAATACAGGTGAGTTTTTACCGTGTTTTAGCTGCGTTTTTAGCTCTTTTTACCTGCGTTTCCATTGCTTAAAGTCAGATGCGTTTTACACACACTACTAAATAAAGTTTTGACATACAAACACTATGTAAAAAGGAAAAAAAAGAAATATAATTTTTTTAAATCATAACGAAAATAGTTTAATATAATTAAGCGGTTTTATACTATTTATCGCTAAAAATGCGCTCAAGAAATCCCTATTTCCCATAGACTTTGCAGGAAAATCAAAACGCATGCATTTTGGCATGAAAACGCTGCAGTTCAAAACGCTGCAGAAAAGCAGGTGAAAACGCAAAGTGCGGACACAGCCTTACCTTGTAACCATCCAAAATTTTACGTAGGAGCAGTTATTGACATTGTGCCACATTTATATTAACCTTAACCCCTTAACGACCGCGGGCCGTAAAATTACGTCCTAGCGGTCATAATGTTACTGCCCGCGGTCTGCCGGCGGCAGCATGCCGCGATCGGCGCACATCTCAGATGATTTTCACAGCTGAAATGTGTGCCTGCTAGGCACGAGCAGAATAGTTATCTGCTCATGCCGTTTAACCCCTTAAATGGTGCTGTCAATATTTGACAGCGCCATTATAAGCGCGATCGCGGTAAACTTTTACTTACCGCCTGATACCGGAAGTCACGTGACGCGATCACGTGACTTCCGATATTTGTCATGGTAGCACAGGGTCATGTGATGACTCCTGTACTACACATGAATTGCTTTCACTTTCGCTGTGCCAGCGGCACAGCAAAAGAGAAAGAGAGCGTATCTGCTGCTTACAACTGTATAGGTGTGATCAGCAGATGGTGCAGAGCGATCGGATTGCTGATCGCAATAGCCCCCTAGGGGGACTAGTAAAATAAAAAAAGTTAAAGTTTTAAAAAATTTAAAAAAAACAAAAAACCTAAAAGTTCAAATCACCCCCCATTCGCCCCATTGAAAATTAAAGGGTTAAAAAAATAAAAAATATACACATTTGGTATCGCCGCGTTCAGAAACGCCCGATCTATCAAAATATAAAATCAATCTGATCTGTATACGGCGTAGCGGCAAAAAAAATTCCAAACGCCAAAACGACGTTTTTTTGTCGCCACAACGTTTGCGCAAAATGCTATAAGAGGCAATCAAAACGTAGCATCTGCGCAAAAATGTTAAATGTTAAAAACGTCAGCTCGAGACGCAAAAAATAAGCTGTCACTGAGCCATATATCCTGAAAAATGAGAACGCTACGGGTCACGGAATATGGCGTAAAACGTGCGCCACTTTTTTCGGTCAAACTTCCGATTTTTTTAACCCCTTATATAAAAGTAAACTTATAAATGTTTGGTGTCTACGAACTCGCACTGACCTGAGGCATCACACCCACACATCACTTTTACCATATAGTGAACACAGTGAATAAAATATCTCAAATACAATAGTGCTATCGCCCTTTTTTTGCAATTTTTCTGCATTTGGAATTTGTTTGCCGTTTTCCAGTACACTATATGGTAAAACTTATGGTTTCATTTAAAAGTACAGCTCGTTCCGCAAAAAATGAGCCCTCACATGACCATATTGATTGAAAAATAAAAAAGTTCCGTCTCTCAGAAAAAGAATGGCGAAAAAAAAAACGTAAAGCGAAAAATCGGCCGGTCGTGAAGGGGTTAAAGAGGTTTTCTTACGAACGTTAATTTAAAAGGTAGATTGTAATTAATAGATATTAGAATAGTTTCCACAATTGTATGTGTTTTTAAAAAAAAAAAAAAAATAAGTTCCTGTGCTGAGATAATCTTATATAGGTCTCTGCTGTGTACTGTGTAATGTTTGTGTCTGGCCGTACAGGGACGCGGTCTGATCATACCACATCTCCTGGGCCGGGGAGGAAGTAAAGTATACAGATATTACAGTTTAGGATTGCAAATTATTCTGTCTGAGGTAAAATATAAAAAAAAAAAAACAAAAACAGGCAGGGAAATGCTTAACAATCCCCCCTCCCAAAAAAAACCCAAAAGAATAAAAATCAAATACTAACCCATGCTGTGCTATCTGTATACTCTTCTTTTTTCCTCCCCAGCCCAGGATCTGTGGTATGATCCGTCCATGTTCCTGTACGGTCGGACACGGCCATTACACAGTACATTGCAGGGACACACATATAAGATTCTCAACACAGGAACTTTGTTTTTTTTTTTAAACACATCCAATTGTATACATTATTATTATTCTAAGATCTATTGATTAAAATCAACTTTGAAATTATCTTTGTTCATGGGAAAACCTCTTTAAGGCTATGTGCCCACGCTGCGGAAAATGCGCGGATTTTGCAGCGGATTTCTCGCGGAAAAGCCGCGGATTTTCCGAAAATCTGCAGCACAGCTACTCCCCAGCCATTTCTATGGCATTTGGGAAATGCTGTGCCCACGCTGCGGATTTTTCCGCAGCGGAAATCGTGCGGATTTCCGTGCGGAAAAATATGCAGCTTGTCAATTATTGTAGCGGATTTCTCCGCAGGGTCCCGTATACTTACCTGCCTTGATAGAGACCCGAGTCACTTTCTCCGTCCGGTGCAGCGGCGCGGTGGATCCAGCAAGGTACAGGAAGGAAGAGGTGGGCGGAGCCTGCACGAGCTCCGGTCATGTGACAGCCGGAGCTAGTTCAGGCCCGCCCACCTCCAGCATAGTGAAACCAGACGCTGCCTGACAGTGACCCGGCCGCCGGAAAGCGAGGTGCTGCATGATGGAGGTAAGTATAAACTTCCCCAATCACGGCAGCACTTGTTCTGCATTGAGGATGCAGTGCCGAAGCCATGGTACTGTATCCTCAATGCAGAATGCCCGCAGCATATCCGCACGACATTCCGCAGCATGGAAACAGACAAAAGTTATGGTGCTGTTTCCTGGGAGCACCTGCGCAATGTCATGCGGATATATCCGCAGGACACTTTCCCCGTGGGCACATAGCCTAAGGACAGTCATTGTTATTCAGTTTTGTTTTCCTACAGTTTCCGCAAATTGTAACTTTATTTTTCTATTGGGGTATTTTTTTTTTTTTTGCTTAAAGTAGCATTTTGGGTTTTTGTTTATTTCCCCTCCTGGGTGGTATCAGTAATGCATGTTCCCTGGGCATAGTAAAGTACTCTACAGTCGCCGTCTTCTACTGATCCCTGTCCATCATTTTGTGACTGGCTGGTAGTCACAGCGAATGGTGATTATCGCTCCTCATGCAAGTCTAAAGACCCTCTTTCTGCGACTCAGACGTGGGCTAAGTTCATATGTCCAGTAATGTCCAGATAGAGCGGATCCAGCAGGAAATCATTGGCAAAAAAGTTCTACAAGCACTACTTTGTCATTTTTATTTATTTTTTTTTTAAAGCTCCCCTTCTTCCAAGAGCCGTAACTTTTTTTATTTTTTTATTTTTCCATCAATCTTGCCAAATGAGAGCTTGTTTTTTACTTGACGAATTGTACTCTTAAATGAAATCTCTAAGTTTTGCCATATAGTGTACTGGAAAACGGCAAAAAAAATTCCTAGTGTGGAAAGATTGCAAAATAAAAAGTGCTATTGCATGATTGCTTTTGAGATATTTTATTCACAGTGTTCACTATGGTAAACTGATGTGTGGGTGTGATGCCTCAGGTTGGTGCAAGTTTTTAGCCATCAAACATGAGGCCATTTTTTCCCGCGACCTGTAGCATTCTCATTTTTTTGGGAATTTTTTTGCCTCAGATTAATTGATTTTAGATTTTGATCGTCCATTTCTGAACGATATCGTGTGTGTGTGTGTGTGTGTGTGTATATATGTATGTATATAATATATATGGTGTGTGTGTGTGTATATAATGTGTGTATGTGTGTGTGTGTGTGCATATAATATATATATATATATATATATATATATATATATGTATGCATGTGTGTATATATATGTATGTATATTTGTGTGTGTGTATGTGTATATAATGTATGTATATATATGTATATAATGTATGTATGTATATATATATATATATATATATATATATATAATATGTGTGTGTATGTATATATATAATGTATGTATATAATTGCCTTATTCTGTCTGTCTGTCTGTCATGCTTCAAAATTGTGTCCTTCCGGTGACATTGTGTCCTTACGGTGACACAAAGCTGATTGGCCGCTGGGCTCGCCATGGCCCCGCCCCCCCACATGGATTGGCCGCTCGCCCAGGCTGCGCCCCCACACGGATTGGCCAGCCGCTCGCCCAGGCTCCGCCCCCCCCACAGATTGGCCTCTCGCCCCGGCACCCTGCAGGCATTGGCAACTCGGCCACGCCACGCCCCGCCCCCCTCACGCAATGGACGCTAGCTCTGCCCCCCTCGCCCCTCCCGCGCATTCCCCGAACTGACACGGTCACGGCTCCCAGGTGAGTACTGTACAACCCACAAACCTCCCCCCCCCCCCCCCAACGGGAGCCACCATCAGCGTACGCCGCCAACCCAGCCGACACTTACCCTCGCATTGCTGGCCTTGCCGCCGTATGCTGGTGTGGGCTCCCGTGCGAGTGGGGACGTGATGCGCTGGTAACCATGGTAGCATAGTTACCAGCACATCAAGGTCCTGCAGCGGCGGAAGATCCACACGCACACACATAACAGCACACACATACACACACATCAGATCACACTCACTCTCACACACACCTCACACACACCTCACACACACATTACATCGCATCCACACACTCACAGCATCCGGAGATATCGCTTGCTTCTCGGCCTCGATACTGTGCTGCTGTGACCTTCCAGGATCTGACGGAGGATCACATGGCCAGAAGCATGTGGTATCTCCGGATGTTGTGAGTATCAGCGCGTATGTGCGATTTCGTCAGTGTCTGTGTGTGTGAGTGTATGCGATCGGGTGTGGGTGGGTGTGTGTGAGTGTATGCGATCGGTTGTGTGTGTGAGTGTATGTGATCGGTTGTGTGTGTGAGTGTATGCGATCGGATGTGTGTGAGTGTCTGCAGAGAAGCACGGCGTGCTGGAGGAGGCTGGGAGCAGAGAGGCTGATCTTGGGGAAGGCTGGGAGGGGGAGGCTGATGCTGGGGGAGACTGGGAGGGGAAGGCTGATGCTGAAGGAGACTGGGAGGAGAGAGGCTGATCCTGGGGAAGGCTGGGAAGGGGAGGCTGATGCTGAGGGAGGCTGGAAGGAGAGAGGCTGATGCTGGGGGAGGCTGGAAGGAGAGAGGCTGAGGCTGGGAGGAGAGAGGCTGATCCTGGGGAAGGCTGGGAGAGGGAGGCTGATGCTGGGGGAGGCTGGAAGGAGAGAGGGTGATGCTGGGGGAGGCTGGGAGGACGGAGGCTGGGAGGAGAGAGGCTGATCCTGGGGAAGGCTGGGAGAGGGAGGCTGATGCTGGGGGAGGCTGGAAGGAGAGAGGCTGATGCTGGGGGAGGCTGATGCTGGAGGAGGCTGGGAAGAGCGAGAGGCTGGGAGGAGAGAGGCTGATGCTGGGGAAGGCTGGGAGGAGAGAGGCTGATGCTGGGGACAGAGAGCAGAGGCTGATGCTGGGAGGAGAGAGGCTGATGCTGGGATGAGAGAGGCTGATCCTGGGGAAGGCTGGGAGGGGGAGGCTGAGAGAAGAGAGGCTGATGCTAGGGACAGAAAAGGCTGATGCTGTGAGGAGAGAGGCTGATGCTGTGAGGAGAGAGGATGATGCTGTGAGGAGAGAGGCTGATGCTGTGAGGAGAGAGGCTGATGCTGTGAGGAGAGAGGCTGATGCTGTGAGGAGAGAGGCTGATGCTGTGAGGAGAGAGGCTGATGCTGTGAGGAGAGAGGCTGATGCTGTGAGGAGAGAGGCTGATGCTGTGAGGAGAGAGGCTGATGCTGTGAGGAGAGAGGCTGATGCTGTGAAGAGAGAGGCTGATGCTGGGAGGAGAGAGGCTGATGCTGGGGACAGAGAGCAGAGGCTGATGCTGGGAGGAGAGAGGCTGATGCTGGGATGAGAGAGGCTGATCCTGGGGAAGGCTGGGAGGGGGAGGCTGAGAGAAGAGAGGCTGATGCTGAGGGAGGCTGAGGCTGGGGTAGGCTGGGAGGAGAGAGGCTGATGCTAGGGACAGAAAAGGCTGATGCTGTGAGGAGAGAGGCTGATGCTGTGAGGAGAGAGGATGATGCTGTGAGGAGAGAGGCTGATGCTGTGAGGAGAGAGGCTGATGCTGTGAGGAGAGAGGCTGATGCTGTGAGGAGAGAGGCTGATGCTGTGAGGAGAGAGGCTGATGCTGTGAGGAGAGAGGCTGATGCTGTGAGGAGAGAGGCTGATGCTGTGAGGAGAGAGGCTGATGCTGTGAGGAGAGAGGCTGATGCTGTGAGGAGAGAGGCTGATGCTGTGAGGAGAGAGGCTGATGCTGTGAGGAGAGAGGCTGATGCTGTGAGGAGAGAGGCTGATGCTGTGAAGAGAGAGGCTGATGCTGTGAAGAGAGAGGCTGATGCTGTGAGGAGAGAGGCTGATGCTGTGAGGAGAGAGGCTGATGCTGGGAGGAGAGAGGCTGATGCTGGGAGGAGAGAGGCTGATGCTGGGAGGAGAGAGGCTGATGCTGGGAGGAGAGAGGCTGATGCTGTGTGCAGAGAGGCTGATGCTGTGTGCAGAGAGGCTGATGCTGTGTGCAGAGAGGCTGATGCTGTGTGCAGAGAGGCTGATGCTGTGTGCAGAGAGGCTGATGCTGTGTGCAGAGAGGCTGATGCTGTGTGCAGAGAGGCTGATGCTGTGTGCAGAGAGGCTGATGCTGTGTGCAGAGGCTGATGCTGTGGGCAGAGAGGCTGATGCTGTGGGCAGAGAGGCTGATGCTGTGGGCAGAGAGGCTGATGCTGTGGGCAGAGAGGCTGATGCTGTGGGCAGAGAGGCTGATGCTGTGGGCAGAGAGGCTGATGCTGTGGGCAGAGAGGCTGATGCTGTGGGCAGAGAGGCTGATGCTGTGGGCAGAGAGGCTGATGCTGTGGGCAGAGAGGCTGATGCTGTGGGCAGAGAGGCTGATGCTGGTGCAGCATGGGGGATGGAGCACGATGGGGAGTGCGCTGCATGGGGGATGGAGCACGATGGGGGGTGCGCAGCATAGGGGATGGAGCACGATGGGAGGTGCACACCTCCCCCCAACACACACACACACGCGCACTGCACAACACACACACACTGGGAACCACAAACAACACCCTACACAGACACCCACACACACAGACAACGCTGCGCACACACAACACCCAACACACAAACACCGCAGCACACACAAATATACGCACATACCGCACAACACACATTGCTCAAAACATACCTCCCCCCAAAACACACCACACACACAAACCGCACAACACACACACACAACGCTACAGACACACAGCGCTCCACAAACAACGCAACACATGCAACACACATACAACACCGCTCTCACCCCCCGCCACACCCAGAACATGTACAGCCCCCTACACAAACACTTCGTAACTACACACACACAACAACATATATATATATATATATATATATATATAACAAAAATCATACATGAACTACACAATACGTAAATTCTAGAATACCCGATGCGTAGAATCGGGCCACCTTCTAGTTATATATAATATAATGTATGTTTTTGGTTGTTCTTTTCTTTCAACCCTTTACATTAATTTTCAATGGGGCAAAAGGGGGGTGATTTGAACTTTTAGGTTTATAAGGATCAGCAATCTGATCGCTTATGCATTTCTTTTGATCACAGCTACAGAGCTAAGATCACTAGAAATAGTCACCTCTTGTTAGTGGCAGCATTCAGCCAAGTGAAACAGGAAGTGAGTAAAGATAGCTACAGGAGTCATCACATGACCTTGTGTTACCATGACAACCATCGGCTGACAGTGATCACGTCACTGCACTGCCATTGAAGCCAGGTGAGTAAAGATTTACTGCGATCAGCATTTAAATAGCGCTGTCAAATTTTGACATCGCTGGTAATAGGCACGGGTGGATCACAGATCCACTTGTGCCTGCGAGGCTCACATGTCTGCTGTACAAATCATCTGACATGTGTGCTGATCGCCGCAGGTTTACACTATGGTGGCTTAGGACATAAAGTAATGGCCCACTGTCATTAACGGGGTAAGTAATTGATTTTAGCTATGTTTTTTTAATATTGGAGTCTAAGGAAAACTTATCAGTTAACTGATTTGCTATTTATCTTCCTTTTCAAACTTATCCAATAAGGAAAAATTGCATCCTTTTACAAATTAAAGAAAAAAATGGCTAAATAGAATCAGTTTTGCATAGACGCCAACGTAACTAAAAACTAGACGCCAACTAAAATCAATTATTTAAAAACGGAGAGTGGTTAGACTGATGCGGTGAAGGGTCGGCTCTAAATGATTTCTATTACCCATCCAAATAAATCGTATATGAATTGTAACTCTACATTCCAGTATTTCACATGGCTGCACATTGTGCTTTACAATATGTTGCATTTGCAATACACAAATTAAAAGTGAGAATAGGGAAACCCATTTCTGCTTCACGTTCCCACAGTCTGTGTAACACAAAACATGCTTTATCTGTGGTGTCCAGACAGTTTTGTGTGTTAAACCCCTCGGTGACCACGCAGACTTTTAGAAATCTGATGTGTCACTTTCTGTGGCAATAACTGTAATGGTTCAAACCTGTCCAAGTGATTTTGAGACAGTTTTTTTTCGTAACGCATTATATTTTATGATAATGGCAAATTTATGTTAATGTTTTTTGCGTTTAGAAAAACATCAGCAATATGTCAAAAAGATCTAAAAAAAAAAATTAGCCATTTTCAAACTTTGATTATTCCTTTAATCCAGATCGTTGCACCACACAAAATATTTAATAAATAACATTTACCTCATATCTGCTTTACCTGAGCACCATCTGTGAAAGGTTCTTTTATTTTGTTCGTATGTTACCAGCTTTAAAATTGTAACAGTGCATCGGTGGTGGAGCGGGGTCGCAGGAGGCACGGGCGATGGTGGAGTAGAGAGATGCAGCAAGCGGTGCGGCGGATGTCCCAGATGCTCTGTAACGGTGTGCAGGCTGAAGAGAAAAAAAAATCATAATGGCACTCAGTCTGTCTGCGCATGTGCGCAGATTGAGCTATCCAGCTCAATGTTAACAGAGATCTCACTCTGCGCATGCTATCCCCTCTCATTTTCCTTAAGTCCGCTGCTGGGAGATAACGGGACAGAGGCAGCGCGTGCGCAGATGAGATCTTGAGCTGAGAGCACCATCTGCACATGCACAGAGTCTGGGCGCCATTATTTGAAGCCCACACCACCAACAGAGCATCTGGGACACCCACCGATCCGCCTGCAGCATCGTCCTATTCCACACAGCATCCATTCTCTATTCCCCGGTAACCTAAATTCATATTATAAGATTGCCCCCATCATCATCCTCCCATACTGATATATATGTCTCCATACTGGGCCCATCCTGGTATATATGCCTTCGTTGTAACACACACACACACACACACACACACACACACCTATTCACCTTCCATCTGCTCCCCCAGTGCATTTCATCCTCTTCTAATGCCACCAATTGACATGTAAGCGACGGGCAGCACATGACGTCAGTGCCATGAGCCCCCCGTTGGATGCCAACGTTGGCTGTTGACTAATCTAACATGACTGCTCCTCCCACTTGGGATTCTGGGCGTGTGAAGCAGTGAATATTCATTTTATTTAATAGCAAACAGGTGTAATATCCCAGTCGCTGCAGGAAGCTGGCGGCTGGATGATCAGTGTGTTCGCTAATAAAGATAATAAATATTCACTGCTCCCCACTCTCATAACCCGCTTACCTCTCGGCACCAGTGCCAAGAGTTGGGGTTTGGGGGAGCAATGAATGAATATTACATTTCGGCAGACTCGAAGGTTATTTGACTATGAATTGACATAACAAACTTTAAGACCCCATAATTATAATCTCCGGATGCCTATGGTTGTTGTGATACCATTTGGTGTTGTGTGACACAAATGTGCTTTTTATGTTCCTTGATATACAATAAAATATTTTTGATTAATTATGTATATGGTGATCCCTCAGTTTTTTGGCACTTCTTTTCTCTCTATTAACTATGGTGGGATCCCCCACATACTCTGTTCTGTTAACCATTTAGATACCTTAGTCACTATTGACAGCAGCATTTAAGTGGATAAATGGTCATGGTCATTGCCAGCACTGCTCATGAAGCGGGATGTCGGCTATAGTGCACAGCTGACAGCGGTTGCATTTTCACCCATCAGGGGACGCTATTCACTTATCCCAGCTCAATTTTAAGTTGTATTGGTGGTCACAAAAGGGTTGAAATATATGTGGGAAATACTACTACACTATTGTTACTGGCATTGAAAAGGTTAATAAACACTAAACAGGTTGCTGTAGGTGTACAATCTGCTCAGAAGATTTGGTCTGGATTCTCACTTTAGAAAGCTGATATAATGAGACCAGACAATCATGTTCTGGTTATTAAACCACTTCAGAATACTAGACTCCGAAATACATTTGGAAATGTCCCCCTGTTGAAATAGCTGCTCCCATTGAGGTAAATGGGTGCTGAGCTGCAGTACTCCAGAGCAGCCACTAGTGTGCTCAGCTATAATGTCCCAGCGGCTCTCTCCTTTAGTGACCATTGACCTCCTGAGGGTGATGTGGAGGGGTGCACAATCTTGTACCCCCACAGATCTCTTATAGATGACCTATCCTAAAGAGAGGTCATGAGTATGTTAGTTCTGGAGACCCCCTCTATGTAAATGTCCCCTTTTAAGAGCTGCAGCGTTGATGACAGGGCATGTGTTCCAGATAACATCAGACCAGATGAGGGTAATGTAAGTTATGCAGACGTTCTTCTGTAATATATGAAGTAGAGCGACCTACTCTCCCTATTTTCAGATTTGTGAGTATCTGGTAATGTGCAGAGAATATCAGATCGGCACAATCACCCTGGGACTAAAAAGCATTCGCTTCATCCATCCCGTCTACTTTCCTGTGATGACTTACTGTTAATTGAGATTTCCAAAGTGACCTCCCTGTTTTTATCTCTTAACAGACACTCCGAGCATTACTGCGAAGTTGATCAGTGAGCAGAAAGATGACAAGGAAAAGAAAAACCACGAGGAGAAGGAGAAGGTGAAAGCGGAAAATGGATTCCAGGATAATTACAGCGTGGTTGTTGCTTCAGGTAAATGTCTTTAATGGCGTCTGAGAAAATCTGTACAACTGTCACCATTATATCTAATTGACCTGATCACAGTTGTTTCAGTGTACTGCAGGTTTATACAAAGTATAAGACATTCCTCTCCTTCCCTCTGCCTCTGAACTCACCGCCCACTCTAAAAACCAGCTAATATCCACCTTGTAGAAGGCATGGGCACACTGCCCGCTCACTGGGAAATTGGAGCACTGTTGCCAATTGAAGGATATAGAGATCGATGATATAGAGTCGATGATATAGAGTCGATGATATAGAGTCGATGATATAGAGTCGATGATATAGAGTCGATGATATAGAGTCGATGATATAGAGTCGATGATATAGAGTCGATGATATAGAGTCGATGATATAGAGTCGATGATATAGAGTCGATGATATAGAGTCGATGATATAGAGTCGATGATATAGAGTCGATGATATAGAGTCGATGATATAGAGTCGATGATATAGAGTCGATGATATAGAGTCGATGATATAGTATAATCCTTTACAGATCATTCTCCCAGAAATATTAGTTTTGTGCTGATCTATTTTTGTGTAATGTTACTCCAAAGGGTTAAAGTCCCAGTCAAAGCGGGCCGTCTCCTCCACCCCACCCCGTCCACCATCAAGGCGAGGAAGAGTAATGACTGATAAAGTAGGCAGCTCTTCCTCAGGAGTCGACTCTTCGAGCAAGACCATCAGCATCCCTGTGTTCCACCTTTACCATAAATTGTTGCCAGGTAGAATTTCTTTACAAATATAACATGTTTTTTTTTGTGTTATAAACAAGATGGGTTAAAATTTTCCTTTTTGATTTGAACATGTTTTGTTTGTCGTGCAGGTCAGCCCTTACCTCCTGAAATGACCCTCGCACAGCTCCTCACCCTCCTGTATGACAGAAAGCTGCCCCAAGGGTTTCGTTCTGTAGACCTCACCGTTAAACTTGGTTCCAAGGTCATCTCTGATCCAAGCTTGTCAAAAACAGATTCCTTTAAAAGACTCCATACTGAAAAAGGTTTGTTTTTAATATATCTACTTGTTTTCATTTTATCTTTTTTTTTTTTTCTAACAGCAATTACTTTAAAAGTGAACTCTTCATTGTGGTCATTCTGGGCAAACTACGGCACCTGAAATCAGAGCCTGGCTGCACCATTGCAACCAGCTTTGTCTTTCTCTGAAAAGCAATAGATAGCGTATTTAAAAAAAAAAAATGACTATAGGTGAGACCCAAGTAGTCAGGTGCAGCCCTCGGGCCTGCTTCTCTCCCCCACGCTTCAGGTGATTGACAGGTCTCTCACATGTGCGTCCCCGTCCCAAAGTTAAAGTTTTTCTCCCATTGCATACGGCTCTCTGGAATTGCACAACCAGGCTCTGATTCATGCTGCCTGTAGTTCACACAGCATAGCTCTAATAAAAAGCTTACTAGCTTAGCCAGGGAAATGCAGAAACCTGGATGTCACAAGGATGTAACATCCCAGCTACATAAAAGACAAAAAGGAGCAACAGCCAACACCACTTCTGAGTATACCTATCACAAGGGTAAGGACACACGGCGAGTTCAACAGAGCGAGTGGAATGAGATAAAAAAATCGCATTCCACTTGGACCAATGTTACTCTTTGGTGTCGCTCGCATGAGCGATTTTTTTTTTTTTTCCTCAGCCCTAATCGGACCGAGAACGCAGTATGCTGCGGTTGGAATCCGATTTAGTTTTCACTCGCACCCATACAAGTCTATGGGTACGAGAGAAACATCGCATTGCACTTGGATGACACCAGAGTGCAGTGCGATAATCACATCAGCTGATTATGGAGGAGATAGGGAGATTAGTTTCTCCCTCTCCTCCTCAGCTGTGCTCCTATCACAGGATTGCATCACCGTATAATGACACTCGACACACTTGCAGCAGAGCGGAAGCTGAGGGTCATTAGCATAACACATCCGATGCTCTTGCATCAGATGCTAAATGCCTGTGTGTCCTTAGCCTAAAAGGTGCACTATACCTTCACTTCACAGGGGGGAGAGGATCCACATTTGCCCTCCTAATTCTGGTACACATGTTGCCTCCAACTGAGACTTTTCCCTCAGCAGTCCTGTGGACACAGTCTCCTGCGTGACTAGAACAGACCTTCCTGTTCCACCTTTCTTCTTCATGACTCTGGATACCAACTCCACCCTGTGATTATCTCCCTCACAATCCATCAGCCTGAAGAAGGGTCTTACACCAAAATGCTGCAGAGATTGTTTCTGGGGGTTTTTTTATCATCAAATAAATTTTCTGTTTAAAAACTGAAGTGTGGTTGACTTGAAGCAGTGACGATTGCAAGGGGAGTTAATCTCCGGGTGCAATTGCCATCCAGACTAAGGAGGAGGAAAGGTGGAACAAGGTCTGTGCTCCTCAAGCAGGAGAGTGCGTCTCCACAGGACGGCTGAGGGAAGGTCTCAGTTGGCGCTTGTGTGTACCATTTAGATTAGAGGAGCAAAGGTGGGTACTCTCCCCCCTGCAAAGTGAAATAAAAAGGAATTACACTTTGTGAGTGGCACAAGACCACTCTCATAACAGATAATACCGCTAGTTCACGGAGCAGCCCAGCATTTCCCACCCCGGTCGCCCTGCGCATGGACGCTGTGATAGGAATTCCAGCTGTAGAAAAGACAAAAAGGCGCGGCGGATGACACCACTTCAGAGTATATGAATCATGAAAGGTGCACTGTTTTATTTTTTTCCCATGTCTGATGTGAAAGCACTGCTACAAAGACCCTTTGTCTGTTATTTCTTAATGGATGTAACATCGAGATGAACATAACGCCCCAAGTGGCTGCATTATTCTTCCCTGGGCAGATTTCATGCTTCTAAAGTATATTTTGTAGTCCTTTATTTAATTGACCGCTGGCATTTGTTTAGCATAGGCAATAATGAAGACACCACGCAGGGTATGTTCCCTTTTAACACTTGATAACCCTTTCATGACTGGAAGATTTTCTGTTTTTGCGTTCGTTTGCATTTTTTCCTCCCCTTTTGCCAAGTTCCACAGCTTTATTTTTGCATTGGCATGCTGTGTGAGGGCTTAATTTTTTGTTGGGTAAATTATCGTTTTGAAAAATTACCATTCACCGTACAGTATAATACCACTAAAAGGGGGGGGGGGCGCAATTCTTCTGCTTTTTATGTTGAAAGTGTTCATCTTGCAGTAAAAATTATCTGGTTGCATGATTTTTAAAGTCATTACAGTTAAAGCAAATACCAAATCTATAAAGTACTATTTTGTGTTCCATTTTCTGAAGCTCAAAATTTTATTTTTTCAATCGATGAAACACTGTCTTGTTTTTTGAACACTGAGGTGACCTTTTTTATACCATTTTGATCTACTTAACCCCTTAATGACCACTAATATGCCATTTTCCTGAAATTAGATTAGATTAGCTATAAGAGAATAGCATCCCTCTACAGGGGAGAATGCAATAGTAGAGATGGGAAAACCCGTCTATTTTCATGTTTGGTGGGTTCGGCCAGACTTAAGTCTCATTTGAGACTGGATTTGAACCCGAACGTGAGCCCGGATGTTGAACTCCATATAAGCCTATGGGGACCCAAACTCTTTTGCTGTAAAATAGTGTTAGGGCTATTGGGCTGCAAAAATCTATGAAAATTGGGATTAGCACAGGATATTATACTAACAGAGTCTTCCGTTTGGCTGTCACACTGCTTCCGGGTCCGCTCATTAGCTCTCATGCATATTCACTGCTTCCTCCACCCACCTTCTGTAAGAACATCTGTGATTGGCTGCAATCAGACTGCCAGCATTTGTGATTGGTTGTGAAATGTAAAAATAATTGACACAAATGGCGTAAGGTTTTCTGTATTTTGATACCCGGCACAGATAAAAACAGACTGCTTCAGGCTGCAACCCCCAGCTATGTGCATATCTTGGCTGTGTATCAAAATACAAGGGACCCCATGTGGCTTTTTAAAAATTATTTAAATAAATTATTTTAAAATTGGTGTGCAGTCCCTTCCAATTTTGATACCCAGCCAAGATAAAGCAGACAGCTGGGTGTTGGTATTCTCAGGGTGGGAGGCCCATGGTTGTTGCCCCTAGTCTAAGAATAGCAGCCCGCAGCCACCCCGTAATTGAACTGAACCTCAGGCTTCATGTATCAAAAAATCACAGCTTTCATGACCCCTTATATTACCCTGATTGCCACCGCACAAGGGCAATAGGGATGATGGGTGCGACAATTTCTGTGGCAGCTGTGGGCTGCTATTTTTAGGCTGAAGCTTCCTAGCCTGAAAATAATAGCCCCCAGCTTTC
Organism: Anomaloglossus baeobatrachus; assembly: GCF_048569485.1. Lineage (NCBI taxonomy): Eukaryota > Metazoa > Chordata > Amphibia > Anura > Aromobatidae > Anomaloglossus > Anomaloglossus baeobatrachus. The sequence continues at coordinate 145,893,681 of NC_134355.1, read as the reverse complement.
CATGTTATCTTGGCTGGGTATCAAAATTGGGGAGGGCTGCACGCCATTTTGGAAACTACTTAATTTTTTAAAAAGCCACATGGGGTCCCTCGTATTTTTGAAACAGAGCTAAGATAATGCGCACAGCTGGGGACTGTAGCCTATAGTTGTCTGTTTTATATGTGTGGAGTATCAAAATACGGGGGACCCTATGCCATTTTTTCCATTTATTTATTTGCTGTCAGAGGGTGGGTGGGGGAAGCAGTGAATATGCATGAGAGCTAATGAGTGGACCTGGAAGTAGTTTGACAGCCACACGGGAAACTCAGTAAGTATAACTATACTGTTTTAATCTCTATTTTGCTTCTTTCACCTTGTTTTTTTATTAAAAAAAAAAAAAAAAAAAAACCCACAAACTGCAGTGTGACCAAATAGTATTGTATGCCTTATATGAGGATTTGCCACTTTCAGCAGAAATTGTGTAACAAGTTATGGGGCCTTTTTACCTATTCTCCTTGTGAATATAAAACAAATCTGGGGCTAAAACAGTATTTTAGTGATAAAAATACAATTAGTTCTTCACCAAAGAATGGTATAACATTTTGTAACACATCTGTAGTGTTAATATGCTCACTGCACCTCTAGATTAATTCATTGAGTGGTGTAGTTAGTAAAATGGGGTCACTTGTGAGAGATTTCTGCTTTTCTGGTACCTCAGAGGCTCTGCCAATGGGACCTGGCACCCAAAAAACATTCCAGCAAATACTTAAGTCCAATGTGGCGCTTATTCCCTTCTCAGCTTTAAACTGTACCTAAAAAGTAGAACCCAATTATTGATAAACTCAGGGAAAAATTATACAACAAACACCGTGGTCTATTTTTTTTTCTTATTAGCCCATATAAAAATTAAAATCTTTGGGCTAAAACAAAATTTTAGTAAAAAAAAAAAATAATTTTTCTTTTTCTACCTCCCAATGGTGTAAAATTCTATGGCACACCTGTGCTATCAATATGATGATTGCACCGCTAGATGAATTAATTGATGCTTGTACGTTGTAAAATCGGATCAGTTATGGCGGCTCTGCTTTTCTGGCATGTTAAGAGCCCTACCAATGTGCCATGGCATCTCCAAACCATTCCAACTATATCCAAACTCCAATGAGTTTTGTACTGTATCTCAAAAGTAGATTTCAACCACATGTTGGGTATTGGCAAGCTCAGAACAATTGTTAAAAAAATAAATAAATAAAATGTTATGGTCCATTTTCTTTTATTACCTTTCTTGAAAGTTAAAACTGTAAAGGTGGGTGCACATGATCCAGACATGCTGCGTCCTGGGCGCAGCGAGTGCTCTCCGCAGGAGACCGCTGCTGCCCATGCCCACTATCAGAGTTCGGACCGCTGCAGACTGTGTTCTCCCTGTGGAAAACACTCACGTCTCTGTAACATCAATTGCTGCTGCTCGGGAAAGCCGTGCCGCATATAATTTTACGCTGCAGAGAAAAGAAGCACAGTAGGCATGAGATTTCTATAAATCCCATCCCTTGTGTTGTACGGTACAACGCAACATTTTAATGAAATCATTTTTTATTTTCTTCGGCGCTCCATTGGGAGACCCAGACGATTGGGTGTATAGCACTGCCTCCGGAGGCCACACAAAGCAATTACACTAAAAAGTGTAAGGCCCCTCCCCTTCTGGCTATACACCCCCAGTGGGATCACTGGCTCACCAGTTTTCAAGCTTTGTGCGAAGGAGGCACACATCCATGCATAAGCTCCACTGTTTAGTCAGCAGTAGCTGCTGACTATATCGGATGGAAGAAAAGAGGGCCCATACTAGGGCCCCCAGCATGCTCCCTTCTCACCCCACTTGCGGTTTGTAAGGTTGAGGTACCTATTGCTGGTACGGAGGCTGGAGCCCACATGCTGTTTTCCTTCCCCATCCCCCTGAGGGGCTCTGAGGAAGTGGGATCTTTCCGGCCACCAAGCCCTGAGGCCGGGCTCCATCCACAGACCCATAGAACCTGCTGGATGTGGAGCGGGAGTGCCGTTCAGGGACAAGGCCCTGCAACTTTCAGGTACTCTGTGTCCCCGTATGGCAGGCCACGCACACTCCAGGCTTGCTGGGTGTGCTAGTGCGCCGGGGACTGTAGCGCTGTGCGCTGGGCTCATAGCCCCTGCAGATTACTGGGGGACTTTACGTGTGGGGACCGCCGCGCCGACCGCCCCTGGAGCAGCGGCGCAGCTGCGACTTGTAGTGCGCCGGGGACGCGCCGACCGCGCTTTTACGGCGGCGGCGCTTCTAACTTTAGTCCCCGGCTTTTGCGGCCTAGCGCCGCTTCGTTCCCGCCCCCTCCCTGTCACTCAGGGAAAGGGAGAGACGCTGTTCTATAGCAGCGCCGAGGGCTGGAGCCTTATTTGCATTCTCCAGCCCCCTTTACTAGACACAGTGGGCGCCGGGTTCCCGCTCTTGTCTCGGGCACGCCCTCGGCCCGCCCCTCTCCTCTGGACGCCGGCAGCCATTCCGGCACGCAGAGCGGGAAAACGGAGACACTGAGCTACCAGCACAGGATTCCGGCGCCACACACCCGCTTTTGTGCGGGCGGTAAGCGGCAACTAAAGTGCTGACCCACTAATGCCGAAGTGTCCTGTTGTACTTTTGTACGGTCGCTATTCAGGATGCAGACCTAGAAACAGCAGCAAAAGATCAGGGGTGCTAAAGCACAGACTCTATATGCTGCTTGTCTTGCATGTGCTGCAGTGTCATGTGTCCTTTATGCTTGTATGCTTTACATTGCACTGTAAGGGCTATTCTTGGCTGTCTACCCGCCTAAATGGCTAGACAGCGGCAGCAAACAGCAATGGTGCTAAGGCACAAGCTTTCAATGCTGCTTGGATTGCATGTACTGCAGAGTTTATTTTCATGCTTGTACATTCACTGCATGTCGCTATTCTTGGCTAATGCTCCTTGATGACTAGACAACAGCAGCAGAACAGCAAGGGTGCTAAGGCACAAGCTTTCAATGCTGCTTGGTTTGCATGTGCTGCAGTGGTTATTTTCATGCTTGTATGCTATACATTCACTGTATGTCGCTTTTCCTGGCTAATGCTCCTGAATAACTAGACAACGGCAGCAGAAAAGCAAAGGTGCCAAGGCACAGGCTTTCTATGCTCCTTGTACTGCATGTGCTGAAGTGTTTATTGTACTTCATGCTTGTATGCTATACATTGCACTGTACGGTCGCTATTCTTGGCTAATGCTCCTAGATGGCTAGACAGCAACAGCAAAAAAAAAACAAAAAAAAAAACCAGCATGGGTGCCAAGGCACAGGCTTTCTATGCTGCTTGTACTGCATGCGACTGTTCCAGGACCCCCAGTGTGTGCAATTACTCAACGGGGTCTCTGCTACAGGTGGCCAAAAGAACCACCGGTGATCCCTGTCCAGGGACAGGGACGGAGTTGCAGTTTCCGCTGATATATTGTCTGTGGCTATGACTAACATCTTACAGACTTTGCAGTCCAGACAGACCTTGGGCAATGTTGATTCAATGCCCCTGGCCACCCTGATTTCGAAACAAATCATGGCTCCAGGAGGGTCCCATGCATCCCAGGGTGCAGGCTCTGACACGGACGACAGTCCCAGACGGCCTAAGCGAGCTCCCTAAGAACGGCCCTCGACTTCATCACAGTACTCTCTGTATGATGATGCAGACGTAGCTGTTCAGGACTCTGATCCTGAGACCGCTCTCAATCCGGATACACCGGATGGTGACGCTATAGTGAATAATCTTATAGTGTCCATCAATGGAAGGTTGGGTATTTCTCCCTCAACTCCTCCAGTGGAGGGGTCAGCTTCACAGCAGAAGAAATCCCTATTTCGGTATCTCAAGCGTATATTGAGTACTTTTCTGGTCACTCTGACTCCAGAGAAGCAGTCCAGGAACACCACGCTTATCCCGATAAGCGTTTCTCCAACCGTATTGAAGATACGCGTTGTCTCTTCCCCCCTGACGTGCTCAAGCGCTCCATGGGTGGATCCCCCAATCTCCAGGCTTGCGGCTAGATCTATAGTTGCAGTGGAAGATGGGACTTCACTTAAAGATGCCATTGACAGACAGCCCTATCGGCGGGTCGGTTGCCCCGGCATTCGCAGCCATAGAGGCACTCCAAGCTATTTCAGCTAGTATTGCGCAGAGGGACGCGGTCACATGTACATCTTGGCCGCAGTAGCGTCCTTCACCTCGCAATGTCGGCATTGCGACTCAGGCTGTTTATGCTGTCCTGGACTCTACGAGCCGTACGTCAGTGGCGTCCGCCAACTCCGTGTTGTTACGCTCCTAGTGTTAAGGGATTGGAGCAGATGCTGCTTCCACAAAAGTGCTTAACCAGATTGCCTTTATCTGGTGACAGACTGTTTCGTGAGCGGTTGGATTAAATCATTCAACTGTCCAAGGGTACGGATTCTTCCTTACCCCAGCTATCAAACAAGACCCATCAGGAGAAGGGACAGTTGAGGTTTCGGTCCTTCCCAGGCTCGGGCACGTCCCAATTGCCCTCGTCCAACAGGACTCAAAAGGCTCAGAGGGGCGCAGGTTCCTGGCGGGCTCAATCACGCCCGGAGAAGGCAGCCGGAGGAACCGCTACCAAGGCGGTTTCCTCATGACTTTCAGCCCTCTCTCTCCGCGTCCGCGGTCGGTGGCAGACTCCCCCGCTTTAGCGACATCTAACTGCCACAGGTCAGTGGCCGGTGGGTGAGAGACAGTTTGTCGCAAAAACTTCCTCACCGGCCGAGCCGAGGCTCTTCTGCAGGCAGTAGGAGTCGTAATCCCGGTTCCTCCTCAGGAACAAGAGACACTTTTTACTCCGATCTGGTCGGGGTGACAAAATAGGACGACTCCTTCCGTTCCGTTCTGGACCTTAAACTGCTCAACAAGCACGTGAAAACCAGGCGGTTCCGGATGGAATCCCTCCGCTCCGTCATTGCCTCAATGTCTTAAGGAGATTTCCTAGCATCAATAGACATCAGGATGCTTATCTCCACGTGCCGATTGCTCCAGAGCACCGGCGTTTGCTACGATTCGTTATTGAAGACGAGCATCTTCGGTTCGTAGCCCTACCCTTCGGTCTGGCGACAGCCCCACGGGTTTTCACCAAGTTCATGGCAGCAGTGGGACCACTCCCGCACTCTCAGGGTCACCCTGTGATCCCTTACTTAGACCATCTACTTGTCAAGGCACTCTTTTAAGAGGCATGCCAACACAGCCTGAACATGGCGCTGGAGACTTCCCAGAGTTTCGGGTGGGTCCTCAACTTTTCAAAGTTAAACCCAATCGCTGGCATATCTTAGCTTGGGGTTTCACACACTCTCAGCGATGGTGAAGCTTCCACTGGACAAACAGCGGTCACTACAGACGGGAGTGCAGTCTCTCCTTCAAGGAGACACCTCATCCAGAGGCAGTCCCTTTCACGCAGTTTCATCTGCGTCCACTTCAATAGAACATTCTTCGCTAATGGGAGGGGAAGTCGATGTCCCTACACAGGAACGTCCCCCTTTCTCAGACGATCAAGGACTCTCTTCAGAGGAGTCCACTCTTCAGATCAATTGTCTGGAGCTCTGGGCAGTGCATATGGCCCTGCAAGACTTCCTGCAGTGGCTGGAAGGCAAACAGATCCGAATTCAGTCGGACAATCCACAGCGGTGGCATACATCAACCACCAAGGCGGACTACGCAGTCGGCGAGCCTCCCAGGAAGTCCGCCGGATTCTGCTAGGGGTGGAAGACAGAGCATACACCATATCCGCGGTTCACATCCCGGGCGTAGAAAACTGGGAAGCAGACTTCCTCAGTCACCAGGGCGTGGACGCAGGAGAATGGTTTCTGCACCCGGACGGGTTTCACGAATCGGCACAACAGCAAGGTCCCGGTTTTCATGACGATCAAAGAGCTCTGGCGACAGGCATCTCACGGTCGGTCAACCGTGGGCTCTACCAGACCGGCCAGACTTACTGTCCCAAGGGCCGTTTTTCCATCTGAATTCTACGGCCCTGAACCTACTGTGTGGCCATTGCGTCCTAGATCCTAGTGTCCTCAGGATTATCCCACGGGGTCGTTGCCACCATGAGACAGGCTATGAAGCCCACGTCTGCTAAGATCTACCACGGAAGTGGACGATTTTCTTTTACTGGTGCTCTGTACAAGGAGTGTCCCCCTGGCCATTGGCATTGCCTACTTTTCTTTCCTTCCTGCAATCTGGGTTGGAAAAGGGCTTGTCGCTCGGCTCCCTTAAAGGGCAAGTCTCGGCGCTATTGGTGTTTTTTTCAGAAGCGTCTAGCACGACGTCCGCAGGTACGCACGTTCCTGCAGGGGGTTTGGTCATATCGTCCCCCCGTACGAGCGGCCGTTAGATCCATGGGATCTGAACAGGGTACTAGTTGCTCTCCAGAAGCCGCCTTTCGAGTCTCTGACGGATGTTTCACTCTCTCGACTATCACGGAAAGTGGCCTTTCTGGTAGCGATCACGTCTCTTCGGAGAGTGTCTGAGCTAGCAGCGCTGTCATCCAAGGCTCCCTTCCTGGTGGTCCACCAGGACAAGGTAGTGCTGCGCCCCATTCAGGAGTTTCTCCCTAAGGTAGTATCCTCGTTTCATATTAATCAGGATATCTCCTTACCTTCTTTTTGTCCTCATCCGGTTCACCGGTATGAAAAGGATTTACATTTGTTAGATCTGGTGAGAGCACTCAGAATCTACATTTCCCGCACGGCGCCCCTGCGCCGCTCTGATGCACTCTTGTCCTTGTCGCTGGCCAGCGCAAGGGGTCGCAGGCTTCCAAAGCCACCCTGGCTCGATGGATCAAAGAACCAATTCTTGAAGCCTACCGTTCTGCTGGGCTTCCGGTTCCATCAGGGCTGAAGGCCCATTCTACCAGAGCCGTGGGTGCGTCCTGGGCATTACGACACCAGGCTACGGCTCAACAGGTGTGCCAGGCAGCTACCTGGTCGAGTCTGCACACTTTCACCAAACATTATCAGGTGCATACCTATGCTTCGGCGGACGCCAGCCTAGGTAGAAGAGTCCTGCAGGCGGCAGTTGCCTCCCCGTAGGGGAGGGCTGTCTTTGCAGCTCTAACATGAGGTATTTCTTTACCCACCCAGGGACAGCTTTTGGACGTCCCAATCGTCTGGGTCTCCCAATGGAGCGCCGAAGAAGAAGGGAATTTTGTTACTTACCGTAAATTCCTTTTCTTCTAGCTCCTATTGGGAGACCCAGCACCCGCCCTGTTGTCCTTCGGGATTTTTGGTGGTTTTTCGGGTACACATGTGGTTCATGTTGAATGGTTTTTCAGTTCTCCGACGTTACTTCGGAGTGAATTTGTTTAAACCAGTTATTGGCTTTCCTCCTTCTTGCTTTTGCACTAAAACTGGTGAGCCAGTGATCCCACTGGGGGTGTATAGCCAGAAGGGGAGGGGCCTTACACTTTTTAGTGTAATTGCTTTGTGTGGCCTCCGGAGGCAGTGCTATACACCCAATCGTCTGGGTCTCCCAATAGGAGCTAGAAGAAAAGGAATTTACGGTAAGTAACAAAATTCCCTTCTTCATAGCTCTATATTATACAATTCTGTGAAACACCTAAGGGTTAAAAATGCTCACCACACCCCTAGATGAATTCCTTGAGAGGTGGTGTTTGGAGAATGGGTTAACTTGACATACTTGTGTTGGAGGGGGAATGGGGGGGGTGTTCCGCTGTTTTTGAATGTCAGGAGATCTTCAAATGTGACATGGCACCCGCAATCTGACAGTCAACATAGGGCTCCTTCCCTCTCAAGCCCTGTGTGTGCCCAAACAGTAGTTTTCCACCACATATAGATTATCAATGTACTCAGGAGAATTGCATAACAAATTGTAGAGTGGACTTTCTCTTGTTACCCTAGTGGTAATATTGTTTTTTTTTTACCATTTTCACTGTTCAATGGTAGAAAATTCTGTGAAGCACCTGGGGGTTCAAATTGCTCACCACGACACTAGATAAATTCCTTGAGGGGTGTAGTTTTCAAAATAGGGTCCCTTGTTGGTGGGTTTCCACTTTTTAGGCACCTCAGGGTTCTGCAAATGTGACATTGGGTCTGCTATCTATTCCAGCCAATTTTCTACTCCAAAATTTTATATGGCGCTCCTTCCCAGCCCTGCCTTGTGCCCAAACAGAACATTTCCACGATATGTGGGGTATCCGTGTACACAGGAGAAATTGCACAACACACTTTTTTTTTTTTTTTTTTTTTTTTTTTTTTAGAACTTTGAGGGGTGCAGATTTTTGAAAAAAAATTTGGCTTTGTAAATTTTGACAGAAAGAGGGGAACTTGCTGAAACTTTTAACCCTTCTAATTTCCTAACAAAAAATATATATTTCAAACATGATGCTGAAGTAAAGTAGTGGGAAATGTAATTGTTTAACTATTTTGTCTGGCATAACTGTTTTAATAAAAATTTTAATAGTTTGTAAAGT